>NC_142530.1:24000464-24060464 GCF_964205215.1 Stylophora pistillata
CGGCGAATGAAACTTTTTATGAGAAATTCAACTGTTGGTAAAGAAGAATATTTAAAACCACTTGTAAGTTACAAATTGCAATATCGTACAATTATTTTTCCCATTTCTTTGTCAATTTCCTTGCGAATCAACGACTGCTGTAACATTAAAAGCTTCTTAATGATGTTGATGCATCTATTCGCGATAAATAAAATTACGAGTTGTCGCTCATCAATTGACAGATGACACAAACATATGGATATTTTAAGGTTAGTAACTTCACAACTTCGCGATTTCGCCTGCACTTTGCTTATTATGTCTAAATTCAGATAATTTACTTAACTTTTGAGCTATTTTTTACAAACCTCGCCATCTTTTTCATGAAATCCATCTTTCGCCTACAAATTCTTCTGCAAAATAAGAGCAAGTCGAACTAGGAACTATTTCTAAGAACAGAAAAGTGTTTCTTAGAAATTTAGGAAGTTGGTTAACATTATGTCACGTGTCTCATTTCTCGGAAAATCATTCCACTACTTCCGCTACGTCATTGTCTACTTTCTGTGAATAAATTGAAGAGGTTAGATTTGGTTTTCATTCATTTATTATTTTTAATCTCTAATGGCGGATGAACCACTCAAGTGGAACACATATCGATAAGTCTCAAGACGGAACTGGTCAAGTTTCGTTTAAGGTAAGTTTCTTCATCTTTTCTTAATTTTGTCATGCATGAATTTCATCGGCAGATATTTTTCAGGTTGTGCCAATATTTTGCGCGAGAGTCAAAATGAATAAAGATGTCTTTAGTTCTTTCGGGATGGTTCGCTTCGCTGGTAACGGCTCGTCTGAGTGCCTATTCATTCATTTTAACCATAGTTAACAGTTCTGTTCAGTTTTTAAGAAAGTTTTTTTTGCAAAGATGTATCACAAATCATGTGGAGCGTCACTACTTTGTTTTCTTTCTTGTCCTCTCTTAACTTTACTTCAGTGTTATAATCGAAGTAACTATCAATTCCGACATGTTCAAACCCGCAAGGTTGACTTGATCAGAAAAACAAAAGTTTCTTACCTTGACTGAAGAGGCCTTCTATTTTGGGTTCGGATACCACTGGTTCGACCTAAAAGTACTTCACCAGATAACCCTGGTTCATTGATTCAATCACAGGCTAAAACAATTATAGCCGGCATCTCTGTTGCTAAGATCTTTTTTCGTCAGAAGCATTTGGTATGTAAATCAACTCGTGCCTCCTACTGCTTTTCAAACAAAGGTGAGTCACTAAGTAAAAAGTTGATAGTTGGTCTCCTTGTCAACATCAAGTTGTTTGTATATTTTTCTTTTTTATTTTGGAAAATATGACATACTCATGATTTCCGCCAAAGGCTAGTTACCTGGCGAAGTCCTATCGCAAAACCAATAAATAATTTTCTTGCGAAATTATTTAAGGAAAGAAAAAGCCGTAAAAAGCGGGTCCAGTTACATAATCTGCTTTTCATGTTATAGGGTTAATTTTTTTCCGGGGAGCCGGGAAATTCAACATTGTGTATACCTCACGACAATTTACTGGACCTCTATTGGTTTTCCGATGGTCTCCCAGAGTTAGGTTCAAGCAGGTCGCTTGTGGCAGAAATTCTCTCCTAGACCGCATAGACTTTTTTTCTCTTTCTGCGCTCAGTTTTCTCAGGCTTCTCAGTAAGACCTTTCAAGTGCCACTGAGACGAAATTGATGCTCTTTAAACCAAATTTTTTTATGCCTAGAATGAAAGTTTAGTGTACCTAGAGATAGGTAGTAGTCCACGGGCGATTTGAATTTCGTTATAGAAAAGTGGATTTTTCATGCAGTTTGCTCTGTCTTACTTACATCTCGTATTTGTGAGCTGATAAAGAACTGTTTTCTTGAAAACGCAAGCATTATGTGATTGCAAAAAAAACAAGGTGCTCTGGTGAAAAAGAACCTCAAGAGTCAACTTGGACGAGAAACTACAAAGCCCATAAAGGTTGTGACGCGAGAGGCGTTGTCTGGAGCGGTTACGTCGCTTAGTATGGACTTATAGACCCGATAACGGCCTACCAATAAATAGCACAGAAACTTATTAAAAGTAAAATGCAGATCGAAAAAACATGACCCATATTGTAATGATGTGGCTCCTTTGCTTAGTCCCTGTATTTTACCCAGTGCGACATTGATGACGATAAGGACCAGGGAGGCTGTGGGGAGGAGCTGGTAAGGGGTGGGGGGAGGGGGTTGGGTCCATTTTTCTAGGTATGTGCTGTTGGCCTTTAAGACCCCCTACATCATTATAGTTTGTTCTGTGGTCAATTCTAAACGCCATCTTAGTCACTTTTGGGCAAAGTAAAAACTTTGTAACCGCGAATCTTTCCATTTTTAAATTCCTCCCAGTATTGTCTTACTCTCAAATTCCCGAAAATGTACAACTTTATTAATAACTCGACTAAGAATGCAAACCCATCATAAAGAATCCAGTCGTGAAAATGTGACCCCATCAAGAGGCACATCAGCCTAACGTCAGGAGGTATCCCCCAGGGAAAGAAGCTCTATCAGTTTCACGAAAATGTAAGAGAGCGCTTAAGAATGAATAGAATAATAAGTATTTATTAACCACAACTTCCCCAGCAACCATAGGTAACCTACTTTTAAGATATGGATAGAAACCAACAGCTTGATTGTCAAATTTAGTTGGTTGACTCTTACTTTAGAACTTAACTAAACACGTCTTATCCTTAAACTGTTAAAAGGGTTTCGCGGATAGGTTTACTGGCTTCTATTTGTAACTTATTTTTCCCTGATGCTGTCCAGGGCTACCTTTTCAACTCTAAAATAATAACACAAACTAATAGGAAGAAATAAAAGAAAATGCCATGGATAATGTGAAAACATTATGGCAAAAGTTCTTTCATGCAACAAAACTCTACTTCCCTGTGAGAACGCAGGTTAACATGCGGGAGAAGAACAAAAATAAACAACACCACAATTCTCTTAGCCTTGTTTGCATTATTCTGGTCGTGCATAGCACTGCTCCGCAATGTATCATTTCTGTCTCTCAAATTCACCTGCGGATGATTCTTACAGATTTTCAAGCTAGTTATTCATCAGGTACTATTGTAACAGTAAATTCAGAAAACAAACTTCTTCGGTTAATATAAACTAAGCTAGAAGAGGGTCCAGTTACAAAAGAATAACATTGGATCGTCGACCTAACAAGTATCCCACCTAAGGATTGCTATTCATCATGTCTATAAATTCTTTCTTTTTCTACTTCTTATTTATGTACGCAATCTTGCATAATAATTTTCGGGTTGAGTAAGTCATGGATAGGAGGGAAAGATACTGAAAATTGAGACGGTTATGACGGTTGTCACTTAAACCGCGTCCGAATATCACGCTGAAAACTTGACTTTAAAGACATCTTGGGAAGCCCAACAAAGTAGCCCCAGCAGTCTTGAAAAGTATCACCTGTGGAAAGTACAAAAGAGTACAGTTATAATTATTGACGCAGTTCTAATGTAAATCAGCAGAAAAAACTTGTTAAGTAAAAATCTAATTGACACTGATCCTTTTAGATTGAAGTGATTACTGGTATATGGCATACGTATTCGACCACTGCTCACCAAAATTGAAAGAATACACACGAAAGTGATATCGATTTGGTTGATTGTTCAACATAAAAAGACATCGACGCATAATACACCAAACAGAAAATGCGCAAAGGTAAGAAGTGAAAGTTACAAGATATTAAAATTTGGCAACCCCTCCTCAAAATTTGTGACAAAAACTGTCTTAAGCACCCGATGGAAATCTAAATCAGAAGTCCGCTTAGAAAACGTTTGGACCAGAAAGTTTTTTTGCCGAGTTTTTGATTTTGATCATTTTCAAAGAACGAAGACACTTTCGGTAGTTTCTGGAAAATCGTTCCGGGGTTAGAATTATGATTCAAATTTCTTTCCTACGAAAGCAAAAACATGGTGATTTCTTTAACTTTTCGAGACTCAAGCGTTAAGAGAGGTACAGGCTGGCACACCCAGTACCAGGTCTCTCGGAGGGCTGGTTGTTGACGCGTCATCTATGTTTTTTGTTGGTAGGCGAGATACAGCGTCAACAAGGCTTCGAAAAGTTTTCTACCAATTTGGTGTCTTCCGAGACATTCGCGGTCATCGTCACATTCCCACACAAAGCGATGATCTCGGCCCATTATTGAAAGAAAACAAGTATACCAAAATACAATTTTTACAAATTTTGAGAAGCCTTTCGGTTTGTTTTCTTACTCCCACAACAATAAATATAACTAACGCGCGAATACCTTGCCGTTTCAGGGACCTGAAAATAGGTGGGCCAATCTTTGCGTTACTTTGGACGCCATTTTTGGAATCCATAACAATTCGATACTTTGTACGAGCTCTGACGTTCGACTCTTTGCACAAGCGATCTCTACGCATTGTGCAAACGATTGATGGTCACACTAGTGATTGAAGTTGATTAATTTCAACACAAACAATTGCTGTGTTGAATAACACAAGCAATAAAGGTTAAACACCATCGATTGTTATTCTAAACTACGACTGATATTCAGTACTATCTATCTGAACACTAGCAGTTTATAATTAGTACTTTCCATGGGAGACTTACAACGGCTGTCGGTGAAACAAAAGAAGAGATTGGTACTCAACACGAACAATTGGCCATTTTACAACGGCACCTAAATCGATTTTCACTTCTTGTCAGCACCAACGATTGAGTTTTTTAACACTAGTGGTTAATTTTCTCAGCCCACATGGCTCCTCACAGACGCACATACCTTATCTCATTCTGTTTCTGACATTTTCTAAGACCCTTGAGGCTAGATCCACGGCATCTCTCGCAATTTCTTCTGTGTAAACGTCGCTTGGAATCTGAGGGATATCAACCTGGTCGGGGTAACGCATGCGCGTCGAGTGACCCACGCATTTTTCAAGCTGGTCCGATAAGGTGGTCAACTGAGAGTCATCCAGCGACAGGGAATTTTGTACTAAGTTGTGAACATTCGTCTTGTTTGAATCTACAGAATATTGGGCGGCTTTCAAGGCTTTCTCGGCAGCCTGAAAAAAAAAAAGAACGTAGTTGTTTCGCGCATGAAGGAATGGAAAAGCACCACTTTTGATCCAAATTGCATTAAGCAAGTCACGTCTTTGAGAAGACAAAAGTTAACAACCAAATAAATCAGATCTTTCCTACATGATCTAGTTGACCTGTTGCTTGTAATTTGATCGTACGAGTTCTCTTGGATATCTCATTACCAGTGACACATTAGAGATAATTACTGTGCAATCCATCTCTTACCTGGTGACATTTGAAACAAGCCCAAACGAAAGACGGCTTCGTAGTGGCAATGTCGTTATCAGCAGCTGCCAGATCAGCTTCAGCCTGTCTGAACCAGCGTCGTGCCTGCGCAGGTTGGGGATTAGTGGTACAGAAGCTAGGAGGAACTTCCCATGACCGTGATCTGTGGCTCCATGACCCATAGTGTCGAGTGAAGTTCTCTCTGTACTCCTGGCGCTGTGAATTATATCGCCTTGCACGCACCCCCCAGAAGCTAAAATACGCACCGTAGGATCCATAAGGACTTCCGGTCCCACTGCGTCTGCGCAGTTCTTCTCTTTCTAATCGTTCAATTTCATTTTTTATATGCTGGAAAACCTCCGTGCAAAAGACTTCGTTTCCTGGATTCTTATCTGGATGCCACTGCAAAATGAGTCTCTTGACTACTTGTCTTCTGATGGCCTCTGGTAGCATCCATGTGTCTTCAAGAGTTCTCGAGATGTCGTCAAATATCTCCTGTTTATCTGAGGAAAGGCGAGAGCTTCCTTGCTGATCAGAGAGGACAGTAGCCGAGGATGTTATCTCTTGAAGACGGTAAAATTTATAGAGCTCAGTGGCGCGGGCAACTTTTGGTTCTTTTTCATGTCCAATGTTTATCCGGTAGCACTTCTCAAACAAGCTGATGTTGTCACCAGAGACTTCATCGATTATCATAGCATAAATGAAAATAGCGTCCCCTTCTTCAAGATGAAGACTTGGATCATCCAGTTCGTATCCGACATATTCCCCAGACTCGAAGGACATGAACGCTGGATTTAAAAGGTTGTGTTCTGCTATAGGTATGAAGCTTCCTGGTTCTGGAAAAACAGATCCCCCCTCTCTGTCGTTCGAATCGTCTTGTCGAATGTTCATGCTGTCTAATAAAGACATAATTTTACCAGGCTGGGTGCTCAGCATCACTGGGATATACATGGTAGCTCCTCGCAAGAGCCCTTTACACGATTCTGCAATCACCTCTGACAACGTTAGGGATATCCTTGACATGGTGTCTTCGATGTCGCCTGCTGCGTCAAGATACACTTTCCAAAACTGTTGACCGGCGTCTAAAACCTTCTCCAAAAAGTAAGGAACTTCGCGTTCACTGCCTTGGATCGGGATTCCGTCATGAACCAGATGAGTCACGATTCTTGGCATTCCAAGGAATTCAATTCTTTTCAAACTGTCTTTAATAGTTAAGACCAAATCTTGATCTAGACTATCACCTCGATTTGCGTGGCGAAGAAGTCTCACAATTCCGCGATAGAACTGCTCTGAGTGGAGCTGTTTCCTTAAAGAACTAGCCGCACCTATGTCAAAACCTTTGGCGTTATCATTAGAATCCAAGAACTTTTCTTCAATTACGCATGACATCATTTGTGGTCGGACTTTGATGGGAAGAAGCATGATCAAGTCCTCGTAGTTTGCGTTTCCTTGGCACCTTACTTTGGCTCTGTCAAGGTCGACCACAAAAGGTGCGCTGAAGCTTGTGATACGATCACCATAGAGGCGAGTGTTCTCAAAGATCAGCTCGGTGGCCATCATCAATACTACATCAAGTCTCCCTTTGCTGTCATCCAAACAAGCACTGTATGAATAGGTAGCGGGGAGGTACAACGACGAAATATCCTGAGCAGCTTCAGGTGAGTCTTGTAATGTTTCTATTAGACCTTTAACCGCCCTCAAAGCGCAGTTAATCTCGTTTACATGAAGGATTTTGTCTCCACATTGCTCGTGTAACATGTCTAACACCATGACATAGTTGGAGGGTATGATAGATGGAGAACAACCCAGGTGTACAAAGAGTTTCGAAAATATACTTAATTCGTTTGGCATTCTGTAAAGAAATGGCTTGATTTCAAGGTTCTCATACAACTCGATAACCACTTGCTTAGTAAAAACAAAACGTTGACCTTCTTGCACCAAAATACAGGGTGTATGGGCAAGTCTTTCTCTCGCGACAGTACTTAAGGGGGCGTTTTTCTGCAAAAAGTTGTAGATGTTCGACATCACTGATGTTCTGGTCACCTTCTGACTTACATTGGTTTCCATATCGTTCTCCTTTACCAGTTGAAAGCATACATTTTGGCAGTGAAAAACAACTTGGTCCATGGTCGGCTCTGTGCGAACCTGGAGATGGGAGATGACGGCATTACAGAGGTCTCGCTCGCTTTTCCAACCCTTGGTGTCCATCAAGCACTTGTATTTTCTTGGATTTGCCCATTGCGGAAGGATTGATGCCGTTGTCCATGCTACGTTAGCGTGCTCTGGTAGCACAGAACCCTTAAATGCAATGTAGGGAGTATGGCCATCCCTTCCTTCACCGAATTGAGGATGAATTGCTCGTAATTCCGCGCGCACTGGATCTGTGGCTATAAACTGGATATGACGAACGGCGTGCAAAACCCCTTCCTCTACAACATTCTTTCGACAGAACAGGTGTTTCACTAGTACCTTGGACTTTTTGTAAGTTTGACCATTACTCTGTGTCGCACCTTCCTCTTGAACTTCAATTGCAAACTTCAGAAACAGATCTGTAGAAACCTCACAGATTAGCCCAAGTTTCTTCAAAAACCGCAGCCATTCGGGCGTGTTGAATGGCGCGGGTGGAAACATATGTTCAGCAAGCAGTGCGCTGAAAACTTCATGTTCAGGTTCGTAGTAAAAGGACGCCCTCTTCAAACTTCCATCTTTATGGAGAATGATGGCTGTTTTACTCAAACAGCTGAGTAGCCTCTCCTTATCACTTTTGTCTCCCTCTGATAGTCCGGGAAAAATGACGTCACGGATATGCTTAAGATGAGTAAATCTGGCCGTACTGCTAAAAAATGCCAAGTACTGCAAGATGAATTGACAATAGACGTCAACCGCGGATACACATTGGAATTCAAGAAATTTGAACAGTGGAAGTAGTTGTGGCCACTCCTCGAGAAAAACCACGTTTAATCGACGTCCTAGCTCCTCCATTTCTTCGCGTGGGATATTAAATGGTAGGACGCAGATCGTTTCACAGCTAATACTTATGAGTTCCCCATGTGTGGCTTGATAGAATGGAAGTTTTCTTAGCGCAAGCTTGCTGTGATTCTGCAGCTTTTCCACGTTACGACTGAAGTACTCCAAAACGTCGAGACATTCTATTTTCGCCAATTTGCCTTCAATAGCACTGGGGTTCGTTGCCATTTTAAGCTCCAAGGATTTCAGAAGAGATTCTGGTGTCGTAAGGTTTGCTACAAGCATGCGTGCAAGGCACGCGGAGTCGTAAGGCAAGAAATGGTAGTTCACCTCGGCTAGGCTGAGCTTCCTCAAAGTCTCAACAAGTCTGGAGATATTGGTATCGATACTGGCACCTGCAAAATCAAGTACAGCCTCTGCCAGATTAAGGGGCACAAGAAAGTGTTCTGTTTTGGCCGATGGTGCCATGTGGATCGTTTGAGTACATGGAAGGATATTCCAGTTTGACAGTGGTTGTAGAATTCTGTTTATTCTTTTTTTCTCTTCTTGTGAGGGATTATTCCTTTCTTCACTGATACATTTAGTTTCTTCCCACAGAAACTTCCAAACTGCTCCCACCCATTGCCTATTAGGTACTGATTCCTGTGTTGGACACCATGCAACGAAGCCATTGCTGGTGGAATACTGTCGTGGTAGGGCTCGATGCAAAAGTGTGGCAAAATCTTCCACTCCAAAACGTTTAAACACAGGTGACTCCTGACTCTTTTCGTCTTTAAAGATGTGAGATCTCACCTCATCGTGGACAAACATCTCACTGCACTGCGGTAAGATACCATGATGACGCGATAGATACTTAGGATCATTCGAACTGAAAGTGTGTAGGTGATTGTTCTGTGTTACGAGTAAAGGCAGTCCTGGTAGGTTTTCCAGGAAGTTCTCGTCATCCTTACAGTACTTCATAACGAGCAAAATGTCTTCAACCTTCTGGAATGGCGTATTTTCAATATGAACAGCCATGGGTCCAACACAGCAGAGCGGATTATCATCATTAAAGGTCTTGTAGAACGCCATTATTGCAGAGGGTGAGATACAGTGCGATTCCACGTCAGATGATTTTAATGCCTCATACACAGAGAGCGAGAACTTCTCAAGATTAAAGCCCGTTTGTAGTAAGATGTCTTCGAACCTCCTTATCTTTTCCTTTCTTCGCTTCTCCTCTTTTTCCAGGTCGCCTTCAAGAGGGTAACGTCTCAGTTTTCTAGCGAAACAATCGTTTACTCCTAGATTATTGAAAAATGCCTTTTCTTTCCCCTCGCCTGTTGGAGGGAGCCAAAAAAGTTGAGTCTCCTCATCACTCCTTTCTGATCTGCCACCTCTCATCACTGGGAGGAGTTTTAATCTCTTTTCGTTCATCTCTCGATAAACGGATCTTTGTAAGGTCGCCCAGTAGGTTTTTTCTGAAATAACCAAAGGGAAAAGCTTTTCGTACTCAAAAATCTTTGAAAACAAAGTATCGTTGTTGGAATGGAGTTTACTTTGTGCCGAAGTGGGAGAGATTGGAAAATGATAAAAACTCCTGACTTCATCCAGAAGCGTCAGGTAACATGATGTAATCACGTCTTCAAGCAGAGCATTGTTCCAGTCAGTGCGATAACCACTAGCTTCGTCTCTCCACAAATTTCGCCTTGACTCATGGTCCAATGTAAAGTGTCCATTGATGTGTAATGGGAGAGTAGTCTCGAGAGGAAGTGGAAGGAAACAATAAGCTTTCTTCGCCTTATTTGCAGGCTCATCAACCGTAGAACTTCTTTCCAAAAGGCAAGCAACTCCACCACGAGGCAGCATTCCCAGATCCCCCCTTCTGTAAGCATCTGTTATGCTTGGTTGTACCTGTTTCTCAAATCCAACTTGCTGAGCAACAAGCCACTTTTCTTGGTTGCCACGGTTGTCTTGTAGATTCAGAACATATGAACACTTTCTAACCTCGATGTCATATGGGTAAAGGTTGCTTGGTCGTTCAACTGATTTTCTAATATTCTTGATAAAAGTGGCAAACTCGTGCCTTTTCGTTTCATCCTCCTCCGACATTTCTGCTGCAACGGAGTAGATGTTTATTCTTTCTCCTGTTGTAGGGTCTATGTCGCACAAGGTGATCTTCCTTACGTTGTTCACAAAGATCAGAACCTCGAACAGTTCTTCTTTTAGTGCTTTCATCATTTCGTCTAGGACATCGGGTGTTACTGGGGTCTTCGATATCCTAGAGCTATTCGCCATCTCTTCTGTTCGTAATGGAAAGCGAAACATTGTCGAATTCTGCACGGGACACTCTTTCTGGTCGTAGCAACAGAAAACGTCTGGAAATACTTTTCTGAGCTTTTCCACTCCTCTGAACATCCTTCCTGGTTTCCATTCAGTTGCACCTGGTACATATTTGTAATGGGGATCAAATACGCACAAGACGTCTCCTATCTCCTCACTACTAGAGACGAACGACGGTACGTCCGTGAGGTGGTACACAGCATTGAAACCAACACCATACTGGCCGGTTTTGTTGGGATCGTCTCCTTTACTGCCTTCGCCGAGATTTTGTATTCCTACAATGTCAGCCTCCGTAAATGGTCGGTTGTTGTACACACACAACGCAGGACCCTGGAGCAGTTTCCAGGAGTCCCCAAATACTTTTTCGTCCAAGTGTTGTCGAGGGTCGCTGATAAAGCAAATCTCTGTTGCTTGAGCATCATCGGTATTCTGAAGAAGTTCTTTCAGTATTTCTTTCTCACAAGGATAGGCTGTAAGAATCCGCCTTAAACGATTTTCAAGTCGTTCGCTTTGTCCAAAAGGAATCCCAGTTGAAAAACGATGTAGAGTTTCCTCGCGACGGGTCTTGACACCAAGCTGAGCACTTACTGGAAAGGGAATCATTTCATTGACAAGAAGTACACCACTTTCGTCGGGTATCCAGTCGCAGTCTCCCATACAGAGATCGCCAACAGGTCTCATCACTCCCATGGAATCTGGTAGATAGCAGGTTTCTTGTTCTCCTTCATCTCCAACATCTTTTGTACTACGACTCTTTAAAATATTTCCCAGTTGAACAGCCAAGTTAACTGCCACTCGAACATTCTTCTGATCGAGTTTTTCCTCCCCAAATGTGCACTTTATTTGATTCAAAGAAACTCTGAAGTCGTTGGCACTGAAGGCAGCCTTTACTCCTGCAGTTTTCATCAACCCCTCAAAACGTTTTGCTAAATCATACGGAAGCTGGCGAAGATATGGAGAACAATCGAAATTCAGCTCGAAAGCCACTTTCTCCGTTAGGACAAATTCTCCGTCAATGAGAATAAACTTTTTCCCGCTAAACAGCCCTTTTACTTCCTCCTCCGTGATGCGCTTGTTAAAAAGAGCTTCCTCGAGATACCTGTACGCTGCCTCGCAAACATCTTTTATGCTCTTGACCTCAGAGTGGTCCAAATTCTGTGTGCTAACAGACGTGGCAATGTTAAGTTGCATTTTAACATGGTCTATTGTAGCCTGTTTCCTGTCCAACTGCAGGAACGCTTGAACAGTGGTTGGCAAGTGTAAATCAAGTATTGGCTCAGTGCAGCAGACTAGATTCTTTTCCCTTTTAGGAAAGGACTCTGTGGGAGACATGAATACTATGCCATTATTAAAATCAAAGTCATCTGCTTTCCAAGGGAGTGGAAACTTCTCTGGCCTCTGAAGCACTGGCAAAAATCTGGCGTGTAAAATCTCCTCTCGAAATTCAAAGGAAGCAGGATGCTCATTATCATGCAGCAGCTTTCTTTCTAGATGATCTATGAAAACTTTTGTACGCTTTAACGCTGAATCACCACAATGACCACTCAAAAGGCTGATACTCTGCGCTCTTCCTGCAAGCAGTGGCCAAGGGAGGTCATTTGTTAACATTCCAAGTTGCTCAAGTTTGGCAAGTCGTAAACTGTTCTGGAAGGTATCTCTTGTTCCACATGGAAACATTTCGTCTTCCGGGCTAAACAGAGAGGCAGCTAACTTAGTCGGGTTAATGAGTTGGGCAGGACGCTTAAGTCTTCGACCATTTGGTGAGGCTGGAATACAAGCGTATGTCTTAATGAGATCGTCAAACTCTCCATTTTTGTCATCAAGTGTGTACAATACCAGGTGGTCTCGCAGGTGTGATGGAATCAAAGTAATGTTTGGAAAAAATAACTCCCGGAAGAATTTACTCTTGTCGTAGTTTTTCTCCTGGATTGTGGTCACGAGATCATAGCTGACAAATGACTGATAGATCTCAGCTGGAAGGTCAATGATGACTGCATCCTCTTTCTTAAAAAACTTCAAAACTTCAAAAGACAGCTCTCCGATTTTTGGATCATGCCGAAAGTTTGGCTCCAGAAATACCACGTGATTAATGTTCACCCAATGGCTTCCATTAGAAAAGAGAGAGTAGCCTCCACTTACCAAACTTTGGTAGAACGAGCGCGCAAGGGGCTCGCAGTTTTGCTCTAGCTCACACGCTCTAGGCCATAGTGAATAAAACTGGTACTTGTCAGAAGCTAAACTCTTGACGTCCTCGAGAAGGTCTAGATAAGCTTTACATACGGAGTCTTGCATGAGACTTTTGTTCCACTCGACTCCAATGAAATCTTTGTCGTCTGCTGTCTTCTCCTTCAAGCCTCGCCTGCTGGAAGCCACTGCAAACGCCCCGTTCACATGAACTGGAAACCCACTTTTTATTGGAAGCGGGAGGTAGCAGAAAAGTCTTCCTACAGGATGTTGCACACCCGTTGAGACTTGATCAACAACAGGTACTGGTAAGAGTTTTCCAAAATCATCGAAAGTCAATCTCGCAGCCACTCCCGCTGATGGAAGTAGACTCTTGTCATCCTTTTTAAACTGCATTGCGTGTCCTTTGCCCATGGAAGATACAACAAGCCAAATCTGAGACTCATCTGGCTTGTAGGCCTCGGCTTCAACAAACACTTTTCCGCACTCTGTAGTGGTGCTCTTAATGTTAATTGTAAGCGCAGAATTAAGAAGATCAGGCATCGAGCTATCAACATCTCCTACCTTCTTTGCAACTACAGATGATGCTTGCAAAAAATTACACTGTTGCAAAAAATAACGTTCTTCCTTGTTACGTTTCTTTGCAGCATGGGATAATGAAACTGGAAAGGGTAATTCTCTTAGGATTCCTTCTCTACACAATGACTTGCTAACTTCAAACAGGAGCGAAGGTGGACGAGAATGGTTCGAGTCTTTGGGTAGATGATAAATGCTGACCCGGACCACATTTTGTGTGAAGAGAAGAAGGGTCTTAGCACCAGAGGCGAAAAGCTTTAGGAGGCCTTTCATTTGTTTGTCGTCGTAATGAAGTTGCTTGATTTCACTTTTCGTGGCTTGCTCTCTAGTTCGTAATGGAAAACGAAACAAAGTTCCAGGGTACGAGTAGTCGTCCTTATCCAGGTGAAGATCGCAATCAAATATTCCATTAAACGGTTTAAACTGATTGCTGAGATTCCGAAGTCTCTTTGTGTTTTTGTTGATATTTATCTTTATTCCAGGTTTGTTCTTGTTTCTAAGTGCCTTTCCAAGATAGAACGTGTTCGGGTCGAAAATAACAAAATAATTTCTGCTCAAAAACATCGGAACATCTGTCAGATTGTAGACTGCGTTGAAACCAAGTCCAAACTTTCCAATTTTCTCAGTTTCTTGTTCCTTTGTAGCACCATTTAATTTTGTGATGTTTTTGAAATCCTCGTCTCTGAATTCGGCATCGTTGTAAACCCATAGAGCAGGACCCTGACAATGCTTCATTTCCTCGTCAATCAGACAGGTCATGGCATCCTGGTTCGTTCGTTCGTCATATAGAAATTTCACTTCAGTGGCGCCTGCATCGTCTGCGTTTTGGACAAGCTCTTTGGGTACTGCAAAACCATCAGTGTAGTCCTCCAAAAGTCTGCTTAGTCTACGGGTAAGTTTTTCTTCTTGTCCGAATTCCTCTCCAATATCCAGCTCGTCTGGCTCCAACATTCGATTCATCAACGTTGGAACGTGCAAAAGTTCAGCCGTGCTGTTTGGAATGTTTGGATGTACATAAAAGTAATCCATCTCTTCATCTTCTTCTCCATCTTGGCTGCCTCTTTCTAGCCACTCATGCTCGCAGTACATGCATTTCTCAACTGGTGCAAGCTTAACATACGCATCGCCTTCCACATGTGTCGGAATGAGCACCTTTTCCTGATGTTCTGGCAGCAACCGTTCTCCAACGTTTGGCTTAATTTCATTCAAAATGTCCACAGACAGCTGAAGGTCCTTCCGTACTTCTGCCATAGAAGGCGGAGGGTGGTTGTCGTACTTCTCTTTTATTAGATGAAGAACATCTAACAAGAATGCGTCATCACACTTCTCTAGTAAGCCAAAGTTTGCAAACAGCCTGTGGAATTCTGCCACCTCTGAGGGAAGGGAACAAATATATGGTGACAAATCAATCGGAGGTTTCTGAGATAGCAAGTATCTAGGGGAAGAAAATCCATCTCCGTTCCAAATCCACTGAAGGTTTTTGACATTCTCCAAAGCAGCAAATACTTCGTTATGATCTGCACGACTGAGAAAGGCGTACATTTCTTGGGCGATGATAATATAATGCGGCTTCTCTTGTGAGCTGTAGCAACGTATTACATTCTGCAAGTGCTGCACGACGTCCAAAACAGCCGGGTCTGAGTTCCATGAAAAGAAACGGGTTAATTGGGTTGATGACTCCGCTTTGACAAGAGGTTTTACCGATCCAATGATGTTTGTTGCTTGTTTGTACTTGACATCTGAAGGCTTCAGGAAATAACTCTCTGTGTACGTTTCTCCCCAGAACGGAAGACTTTCGGGGTAGTCATGGGGTTTTTGCCTGATCACAGACACCCATGGAATACTTTTGAGATGCATGCCGAGCTTTCCTGATCCTGAAGTTCCAGAGACGATCTCTTCAAGTTTTGTCGGATTGCTAGTTAGGAATGACATGATCGCTGTTGACTTCATTTCCGCTACAGAAAAGTCAGATATGTTATTCACTGCTTTTGCGCTTTCGTACAAATCTTGCCCTGTGATTTCTCCTTCGCCTTTCATGCCGAGGTATTCTAAAACTACTAGAGCTCTCGGGCGATTAAACTTTCCCACGGGAAACACATCTTCTTCCGCAAACATTCCTTTTAGGAATTCGTTTCTGGGATCAAATACCTCCTTAGGTCTTACTCTGTCAGTTTTTGTTGAGACAAAGGGTAGGTCTTTTAACCGATGCTGAAAACTTGCGTCCTCTGCAGTGTAAACGTGATATCGATCCATCACGAATTCCATCAATCTGTCAATTTCTTCTGTAGAGTAACGTTTACCTACCACATCCGGAAATATCAACTCAAGCAAAACCTCACAACGTGTCAAGATTTTGATGCCTAACAAACCTGCTAATCTCTTAGCGTCATTATCTCTGACGTCGATAAGATCCCTGAAGGTCTTTACTGGAAACGCTTCGTCAGGCGCAGCACAAATGCCATCGCCTTTGGAAACAAATGCTCCGCACAAAGTCTCAAAAAGCGGAAAACAACTCAAGACTTTTATCACGTCTGGACTGAGCGAAGAGGCTTTGGCTACAAATCTCCTGAAAAATCGTTTACCATTGTCTGATATGGTTTGGATGGCAGTAGGCTTTAAGGAAAGGACAGCTGTCACGGCTTTCAATACGCTGAGAGTTGATGGCGGATGAACAAACGTTCCCACAACGGCAGGGTGCCGAGTAAGGAACCCTGGATACTCTTGCATTACTGTAACACCAAGTTCTTGCAAAGCTCTGACTACAGTGTCTTCTAAAGAATCCCCATGAAGGCTTCTTACGACAACATCAGCTTGCACTTTAAGTCTCACGAGGATAATCGGAGCTTTCGTCAAATCTAGTGGAAGTAGTGGCAGGCCTTGAAGTCTGCAAAGCTCGTCTACTGATGAAAAGCTTTTTCCCAGGTAGGCCCACAAATTTCCAAGCCAGTCTTTGGACGGATGACTTCCGACCCCGGGATACCACAAAACGTTTTGTTCGTCAGACCAACCAGGTGGTAGTGACGTCGGGAGAAGTTTAGCAACGTCATCTTTAGTGAAATGCCGTAATTGAGTGCATCCTATACAGAAAGTGACGGGTCTCTTTAGCAAATCTTAGTTTCCTCCTAGAAGTGTAAAGTTTACATACTACCTGTACGGTGTGGTTATAACAAGAGGTCTCACATAAATACAGGTAACCATAAAAAATCATAAAGATCACAGGTAAAATAACTGTGATCTCTTATTCAGAGGAATAACATAAAATCCTGAAAGCACGGACATTTTTGCTTTTATTTCCCAAATAGAACGCTGTTATTTCTATCATTATAATAAAAATAATACCTTCATTGCTCTTTCATAAAATCACAAAAGTGGCTTCCTCAATACAAGCGAAATCCTCGCTACTCCGCCAAACAACGCGTACACCATGCCTTGAGGAGGAATTGGTAACAAGATGCCAGAAAAGCATCTTATATATTCCCCATTATCTCGAATTCTTCAACGAGCGAAAAACGATGACCTTAAGGAATTTGGCAGTGTGCAATTCAAGGTTCTAGTTGTTGTAAACTAGGGGGATTTATCCTAATATCTTTTTCAGAGGTATTTAACCAGCTTATTTCAATAACTACTGTCAGTTTGCATACCTTGATTTGCGACTGCATCCAGGTTTCGTGACAATTCTTGGTCGATGTTCTCATCTAAGAATTTTAGTTTTGGACACGGTAAAAGTTCACGGGGATGTGTTGATGAAGAAATGTAGACAGCCTCGCCCATGTTGGAAAAAGACGCAAACTGCTCGTTGGAAATCGGTAACAGCTCCAATCCGAGAAGCTCAGAAAAGCAACCGTCTTTGAGGACAAATTTCAGCAGCAAGAGCTTTTCTAACCATTTCAGGTTTAAATAGCAAGAGGGAACAACCTGGAGGACTCTTCGCGTCAACGAGGGTGTTACTTCTGCACTCAAAGTTGAGTACAAACAAATGGCTTCTAAAACGTGGTCGGGTAAACTGGCGACGTTTTTATTCGCTGCGAGGAAAACGTTCACCAGAAGTTCCTTAGGATCGCTTTCTGCAAGTTTTTCAACGATTACGTCTTGCACCTTTAGCCACTTTCCTCCTTGAGCCGGAGTATAGATGACGCTCTTGTCAAGCAGCAACTCAAATAGGGGTTTCTCTACTCTTTTCCATTTCTGATCGATATCGGCTGTATCAGGCCATGCTCTATTCAAAGAAGAAATAGATTATCGAAATTCTTGAAGCTAAAGAAGGACTTTTAAATCAATAAACTGCTTAAGCATGAGATTAGCAGATCTCTTGTCCACAAAAGAGATACAATTCGTCCTAAAGGAAACCGATTGCATGTCCCAATCAATTTCAACAGTTTTCATCAAATCATCTTCTTGAGCGCTTAGCAACATTTAGAAGTAAATAAGCCATAAGGGCAGACAGGTCATTAATTAATTCTTACTTGTACACGGCCTCGCTTTGCACACTGTATTTCTGCTTGTCCATGGCATCCTGCAGCATTGACGCATAAGCTTTAGGGATGGCCTCTTGCAGAAGACACTGGTTCCATAACAATGACTTGTCAGTCAGGGGCTGGTCTTCCTTCTCAGCCAGATCTTCCTGTTCAGCCGTAGGCGTCTTAATGTAGCGCCTGTTCTGACTCAAAGCAAAGAAGCCATTGATATGCACTGGCAATCCTGTCAAACTTGTCTTTTGTACTGGTAGTGGTAAGAAACAAAACACGTGGCCTTTGATGTTTGGTGTTTCATTCTCCCGTTCTGGTATCGCCATGGCGACACCTACTAAAGGCAGATAGCTAAGATCTTGATCCGAAGTCAAGGCTTTAAATTCTGACGAAATTTCTCCTCCACAGAAGTAGTTGCTAACTAAAAACGAATGTCGCTCTGGCGCACTTTGTATGCCTTGAGAGAAAGAAATTGCTTCAATGGTGATCGGATAAGTTACCCTGACGGCTTCCGGCAATAGTTCACCTGATGAGATCTTCCTTCGAAACTCACTCCTCTTTTCTCTCACCAATTGGAGGGTCTCGTTAGCGATTTGGACTTGAAAAGTTTTCCTAGCGTCACTATCCGTTTCCTCTCGAACAAAAAGTTCAATGGATTCCAGATACTGAAGAAAGAGAAGGATCAAATGAGCATCTGCTTCAAAACTTTCAAATAACGTGTGCACCTTTTGGGTAGTGTATAACGTCTGCGATAGCTTAGATGGTTTGGTTCTTAAAGGGAAACGAAACAGTGTTCCATCATAGGATCCCTGTTTAAAAGTGTCTTCTGTACAATCGAGTATCCCTTTGTATGGCTCAAACTGGTCTGGTATGCTTTCTATGATGTTTCGCTCTTCTTTCAAAAGCCACCTGTGCCCGGTTCGTTTGCCCCTTTCGTCGCTGAAGTACTCTTCGTGCGGATCAATCACTCCGATCTGTAAACCACTGACGATACTTGGTAGGTCTGAAAACGAAACAAATAGTTTTGTCACTTTTCAACATTTGAACACATCCTTGCAATATTGGTAAAAAATTTTTGCTTTTCACAATAGCTGGCAGAGACAAATAGGATTACGTAAAGGTGTTATCTGTACAATGCAAGGATAGCACTTGCATGATGTTACCTTCGAGTAGGAAAATTTCTCCAATTTCCACTTCAGCGAATTTTCGGCTTACTATCGATCAGCAAAGAATGAACAAATCCCAAAATTTAAAGCGCCGCAAAAAAGTACTGCCTAAGTTCAATGGTACGCTTCTCGTGTGAATCTTGAATTCTTAACATTCGAAAAGACTTTTGAACTGGTAACTTTTGTTAACCTTTTTATTTTGGTAAAAACGTAAGGAGTGATCGCTTAGACTCCTAAGCAAGGGGCTCACATGAAATGAGTGTAAAATATGTAATTAAATACTGAAATACTAAGAAAATATAATTCTATAAATTCAAACTCTTTTGAAGGATTAGTTTAAAGTATTCATCTACGAATATTATTTCGTGTAGTTCCCCTAAATGTAACGCTAAAAGAAAGAAAATTGCACAATTTCAAGATTTATTCCCTGTTTTGAAATACTGCTGTGACAAAAAAATTCAGAAATAAGTTCCCAGTAGAAATTTTTGCAGTCACCTCGAACATGAAAAGTTTGTTCTCGCGAAACGCACAAAGTCGTCAATCTCCGCAAAAAAAAGTAAAAATAAAAGCTCTGTTACGTTGTTTTTGTCAAAAGATTAACATAAACAAAGAACGCCTTGGAAAAATTCACGTCAGGGTCTGAGAACATACCAAGAGACTCACCTGTCATATGAAAAACAGACTTAAAGCCAAGACCAAAACGGCCAACTTTTAATGGGTCTTTGACTTTAATACTATCGCACAACATCCGTATGCCCTTCCAGTCCTCTTTTGTAAACTGAGCATCATTAAATGCGTAAAGAGCTGGGCCCTGTCACATAACAAACAATAAAAATCTATATGGAGCTTTCAACTTCAAATAAATGCTGAAATGAGTAAATTAAAGGCCTTGTCTACACTTTCCGGCCTAAAAAAGGCAGTGAGAATAAGTAAAACGAGTTTCAAGCTTGCACATCGAAAAATAACGTACCTGAAATTGAGCAAGACCCTGGTGATGAAGTTTGGTTGTGCCATAGCTGTGTTTGTCATGGAGGAATTTTACATGACTTGCATGTGCATCCTCTGCATTTTGGATGAGTTCCTGATACAACAAAACATATTTCAAGATGTAAAATAAGCCAGGAAAGATATTTGGATTCACAACTGCTCACTTAACCTTCACACAACACCTACTGAGAGGAAGGGGTGTATTAAAGTGACCCTAACCCACACCTGAGCAACCCCCTTCCCCCATTCCACTTTTCAGAGGACTTGCTAGTCATTGTCTCATCTTACCTTCAATATCTGCCCATCATCTGGATACTGATCTAGGATTGTTCTCAACTGCTGGATCAAAGATGGCCTGATTAAATCAAATCCATCATCATCACGGTCTGCTAAATAAATAAGAAAAATGATATCATCAGCACTATCGAGAAAACTCATGCATCATTTTCACCTATTAAATAATTCAGTGAATCAAGAAAAAAGATGTCTAACTCCTGGCATCTAAGCATGATCTAACTAATAGCATCTCCTTGCATCATCATCATGTCTAACATCTTAATAATCATTGATGTATTGCTGTGTACCTGAGCCACTGAGCATTTCATTTTCCAAAAGTTGCTTCCTTGCAGTATCCTTTTGCAAAACATAACTTTGTGGTTATGCATGCATGCCCATGCAGTGATTTGTATAACCCTTCCCATTGCTGGATAAAATCTTTTTACTCACAACTGCCACCACCACCTGTCTTTGTCTTTTACTGTCAAACAGTCTCTCTCTCCTCTGTATATAACAGTGATTACACTGTATGTTAAGTAACATTACTATCTGTATGTACAGATTTTCTGCTAGTCCACTTCCTATTTGTGTGTGTCTTGTTTGCCCTGCTTATTATCTATTATCTATAATCTTTAATTTCCCCTGCAATTTTTGCCTGATGCTCAGATTAAAGGCCCTATATCAATTGCCAACACTGTCTTTGTAACTCGTCACACCTCTGTAATATATAATCAACGCTGCCGTCTACCAGTGTTGCCTGTGTCTTACATTACCTTTCTGTGTTGCTTATGCTTGTCTTCCTTGCCTACTTAGTGTTGCTTGTCTGTCTCAACTTTCTTCCTTACTTTGTGGCTTGTCAGTCAACACTGCTTCTCTGTGTTTCTTGTCTGTTTTTACTGCCTGCCAATATGACTCTTCTGTCAACACTTCCTGAGTGTGTTGCATGTTTGTCCACACTACCTGTTACTTGTCTTTTTATGTACTTATAGTGGTGCCAGCCAATGTTGCTTGTCTGCCTACACTCCCTGTCAGTGTTGCTTGTCTATTTACACCACCTAACAGTATCTCAACTGCTTCCTTTTATACTTATATCTCTACTATCTTGTTAGTGTGTGCTGTGATCTTAATATTCTTACTGGCTTATTTGTTGCAAGATAATTCACGAATCAGACACCTTCACAAATAGGTTATTTCAGTTTGTAAAGGGTTAAATATAGAAGAATGTAAATCTTCGGTGGTTTTAACAAACTTAAGGTATTTAACTACTAGGAAAACAGAAAATTAAATTTTTTACTCACCCATGGCTAGTGATCCGTTTCCCTGGTTTTAGAAGAACGGCTTATGGAAGAATTTTGGATCTAGGGATTCAAAAGGAATATGTTTTAATTATATGATAAGCGTTGCTGCCGTTACTTCACTTACGGAGAGTAAGTAATATCGCTAAGGCAAATCGTGGTGAGTTATGCTTTAATTTAATGCGAAATACAAACGCTGGTAAAGAGGAATATTCTGAAACCTCCATGATGTAAAAATTGCAACATAAATGTACTTTCCCTATGCATTTCGTTGTTAAATTCCGCGCAAATACTGCTGCTACGTAACAGTTTTGGGATTCACGTCAGCTGAGCTTCACTGATGGATAGTCAGTATATCTTTAAAGCAAATTCCGGTGAATTGTGTATTTTATGCGAAATAAAACTGTTGGTAAGGAAGAATATTTTGAAACCTCCTCAGAATAAATGTTGCAACATAAATGCATTTTGCCCATGTATTTCGTTGTCAATTAAATTCCTAGTGAATACTTCTGCTACATAACTGTTTCGGGGTTCATTATCGGCTGAGCTTCAGTAATGAATAGTCCGTCATATCTTTAAGACAAATCTCAGTGAATTACGCTTTTCGTGCGAAATACAACTGTTAGTAAAGAACAACAATTCGAAACCTTCCTGAAGTAAAGATTTGCAAAACAAATGTATTTTGCCCATGCCTTGCGAAATTACGGCTGCTAAACTGTTTCGGGATTCAATATCGCCAGAGTTTTCCCAGTGTTGATGTTTTTATTAACAAAGACCAAAATTATAACTTTTAGCTTAATAATTGATGCTTGTTTCGCAAACAGATGACCAGCAAAGGAATATAGTGTTAATTAACTGACTTCCCACCTTCTTGATTTCGTTCGTAATTAATTGCTTCGTAGGCATAAATTCAAATAAATTACTTAATTTTAGCTATTCACTACGTACCTCATCGTCTTTACAATAAAATCCATCTTTCCCCTCGTTTTCTTTCAGCGAAATGAGAGCAATTTGCGTTTAGAACGATTTCTAGGAACAGAAAAATGTCTTTCCTAGAAATTAAGGAAGTTGGTCAACGCGACATGTCACGTGGTTAGTATCATTTTCTCGGAAAACTATTCCACTACTTCCTCTCAAACAAGAGAAAAATACACAAATAACACCTCTAAGAAATTTTTAGAGATGCTATCAAGTTGATAATCTTCTTTTTTGTTGGTTTGGCTTTTATATTTGAAGGGGCTAAATTCGATTTTCAGGCCGAACTTTTTAGTATTTCATCTTATGGCGGATGTTTCGCTCAAGCGCAACGCATAACAAGATGGAATTGATCAAGTTTCGTTCAAGGTAAGTTCTTTCATCTTCTCGTATCTTTTCCAACGATAGATATTTTCCTGGGCGTACCGATATTTGAGAGACAGTTTGTACGCAAGTCAATATGAATAACTTGAAAACATCTATATTTCTTTCGAGATGGTTCGCTATATGCTGTTAGCGGCTCGTCTGATCCCGTGGAACATAGACATGACGCCGTCCACTACAGAGTGATCTACATCATTCCGAAGTGGAAAGTTGAACGAGCATAAAAAAGGATGACAAGAGTGGAGGATGTAAAGTAACACGGATTTCACCGTAACTGGAACATGAAAAAGTGAAGCGACACTTTCTCCAAAATGCACTGATAGTGACGTCCTTTAAAATTCGAAGCGGATGAGTTGTAATAGCGGTCGAGGAGTACATCACTAACAATGATCAACAGTTCTGTTCAATTTTTACGGAAATTTTCTTTGCAAAGCTTATCTGACTAGCGATCCAACATCATTTCTGTTAACCTTGTCAATTTAGTAATGACAGGACAAAACACAAATCATATATGTGGAGCGAAACTATCCAGTTTCATTTCTGGTCCTCTGATCTCTCTCGACTTTTCCTTGATTAGATCATTGTAAATATCATTTTCCACACGTAAAAATACCAAGGTTGGCTTGATTAGATACTTGAAAACCTTTTTAAAATTAAAGTTTCTTACCTTAACTGAAAGTCCTTTGCTCAGGGTTCGGATACCACTGCTTCGACCTGAAATTATTGCCCCAGTTCACCCTTGTTAATTAATCCGATTTTTCAGAATAAAATATTCATAACATAGCTATTGTTAAGGTTTACTTTCTTTAGAAGAATTCGATATGAGTAAATCAACTTGTGCCTCATAACGCGATTTCAATATTACAGGTGATTCATCAATTAAATATTCATCAAATAGTCTCTTTGGTGACCATCAAGTTGTTCGAATATTTCGGCTCTTTTTGAAAAATATGACACTTGTAAAGTCCTTACACAAAGCCAATAAATAATTTACTTAAGAAAATATGAAAAGAAGGAAAATTCAGGAAAAGTGGGTCCTGAGTTAATTTTTCCAGGAAACGGGAAAGTTCAGCATAGTATATTCCTCGAGATGGTGTACCAGACCTCTCTTGGTTTTTCGGCGGGCTTCCAAGGTTACGTTCAAGCATGTCGAATGTGGCAGAAATTTATTTCGTGGGCCGTGTAGACTCTTTTCTCGTGATGCACAACGGTTTCCTCAAGCTTCTCAATAAACATTAATAATAATATTTCAAAGACTAGGAATCAAAGCTGATTAAGCTTTACCGATGAGGTAACCAAAGTGCCTTTTTTTTTTCTGGAAGAATATTACTGTGTTATAAGCAGACTTGCAGGTGTAATATCCTTCTTGTCATGGGATGAGTGAGAATTAAGGAAAAATGGGAAGAAATAGAAAAAAGAAAGAAAGAGAAACTTTAACAAACAGCGACGACGGCACAAACGGGACAAATGAGGAATAGAAATTGCTAAAACAAAAACAAAACAACAAACGAACGAACAGAGACAAAACAGAAAGTGTGTCAAAGAAAAAGAATTTTTAATTAAACTTTTCCAAACGAGTGATATAGCGGCAATGAATCGCCAAAGCAAAATATCCTGTAATCATATTTCGGGAACACAAGCCCCATCTCCACCACACCACCCCTGTTGTTTCCAACCGAGGGCTCTAAGTATCAGCTCGTGTCGAGTTCTCGAAGAATTAGGTAACAGTAAATGTTCGACATCACAAATATATGCCTACTTTAAATAGAGGTGAAATCAATATTATTTAGTGGCTTCTACGTAATAGATCCCAATTATATTTCTACAAGCCAATCAAAATTTAGGAAATGCTGTCAAACATAACCTGAGCGAAACCTGAGCACAATGAAAGGTAATGACGTCATATCCTTCCCAGAGTTCGTAACTAACGTTGTAGAAATTAGTTTTGAGGAACGAACTTCGAGGCTCTGAGATATTATGCCTCCGTACAATCGTGTTTCGTGTGCTTTCGTGCTATTATTTGTGTGTTTGATACAGCTTTGCCTTGTTAAACCATGTCTGGGGACCAACGAAACAGAAGGTGGGTTAAATTGTTGACTAAGTTACCGTGTGTTCGAATGTAGATTGTTCAAAGGCAGAGGAATTCAATATCAAACACGTCCGATCATGGACCTCCGATGTATCTGAAACGCGGAAAGCGATGTTCTTTGACACGTCATGAAGTGAGGTTTCGTGCTGAAGCTTTGAATCAAACAGAAACGGCTGTAACAGGGCATGATGTACAGAATATGTGTCGGCAACCGTTACCTACACTATGTAAGCTTTTAATGGCGACTCGATTTTCACGTGATCTACGAAACTGAACTAAGCAAGAATTCTGGTGGCCTTCCGTTCTCTCTCGTTTAATATCCATCTTCTGTTGGTATTTTTTTGTTAGCTTGATAATGGACAGAAATTATAATTAAAACGTGATAAATACGCCAATGAGTTGTCCACCAGCATCAAGGCCTTCAAAAAATAAATATTGAAGTTCTTTCCGTATTGTGCTGTTGCATACGTTGTAGTATTTGGTTATGGTACACGAGATGATATCGGAATGACACACAAAGTAAACATGTGTTACTGAAGCTCGAGGAGTAGAACTCTCGTTGATGACAGATAATTTCAGTTGTCTATATAAAGAGGCATTTACATGACACCTACAAATATCAAAGGGTTCAAAATTTGTTTATTTTTTCAAGTTCTGACCACGTTAGGACTTTCTTCATCGACACCAACTGTCTTGAGTTCAAGTTTGTTTCTAGATTTGTTGTTTTAAGTAGAAAGAGTTTGATCTTGATCGTGGTTGAGTTGGTTAGAAGACCCCAGATATTTAAAGTTTTTGTACTGTTACACGTTCATGAATGTACGTTTACACTTCCTTGAAAATAGTTCTGCTGAAGATGTCTTGTACAGTTTAAAGGACAAAAAAGGCATGTGTCTCATGTAGCCAGACCTATCCATTTTGTCTTCAATGATGTGAATTGTTTGAATTTGGGATTATCTGTCAAAACATGCAGTCATTTATGTAGGATTTGTAGGTCACCAGAAGGACTGTTATTGGCATAAAATTCACACACGTGAACAACTGAAGCAGATGTGATTGTCAGAATCAACGAAGAGTTGGTCACCACTCAAAATATTATTATCTTAGCCCTTGGAAAGTCATATTTGTGATGTTATTGTTTGGAACACTCAAGGGTAGTTCTACTTGTACATAGCCTTCTTTTCCAATCAATTAGCCAATCAAATTTTGCTATTTGAGATTTGGTATCAGGGTAGCCAAAAAATGTTTTTTTCTGTAGAAAGGCAAATTGTTCTGTATTGTTCTGAAGCTTATTGAGTTTCTTTGAACAGTGCTTGTTTGGTGATTGGTCCTTATAAGACTTGAAGAAGGAAGTTTCATGCACGGGCAAGGTGGTCTTTGGTTAGCTAGGATGATAACTTTCCTGATTTGGTAGAATTCATTCAGAGCTCTCAAGTTAATTTGCTGGCCAAGAGGGGGTTTTTGGACCACATGGCTCTGGATTATGGTGCTACATTCATTACCTTCTGGGAAGGGGGGATATTGATGGCGTGCTCCCTTGAGAAATTGCTAAAAAATTGACATGTATTCCTTGATTTTGTTCACAATTTCCACTATAGGAAGTGTTCAAAGCAACTGCAAAGTGACAAAGAGCAACTTATATTTAAAAGGATTATTTATTTATAGGTATTTATAAAGTAGCGGTTTACTAACAAAAAATCAGCATTTTAAATCAGAAGTCTCAAATGAGAGAAAAACAGTTTCAGCGTGAGAGCAAAAGATTGAGTTAATTTGCGTGAGTCTCGTACTTGGTACATAAAATTTAGAGCTCTCGATCATTGTATATTCCAAAGTAAGCCAAATCTGTAAAATAATTTTATCCTTTTTGTCACTCAGTTACAGACAAGTGTCACAAATTTAGTAACCAGACCTGCAAATATTGTGTTGAACAGGATGGGGTGAGTGCAGTCTTCATGTGTACTTTAGCCTGCAGTGCAGGCGGATTTTGGCGGGGCAAGTGGATATTCCCATCGGTTGTTCAGGCCGCCATCTTGAATTAGAAAAACAGTGGAGAGTTGGGGCGAGGTAAAAAGTTTACCAAGCTAGTGTGAGGGAGAGAGGAAAATTGGGCAACGGGGAGGGGAAAGAGGGTTTTTCTTTCCCATCCCCCCACCCACTCCGACATTCTCGCATTCTCACCCCAATTCTCCCAGTCTGCAGTGAATCCAATGTGGCGGCTAAACACTCGAAAGATGAAAACCACCAAAACTGCGTGCACTGCAGGCTAGTGTACTTTGATGTGTAGGGAAATTCACTTGTGACTCAGCATACATTTAAAGTCAAGTACATAGATCCTTAATAATGGCTAAGTATTTCTCTGTACTATTATGAATTGCAACAAAATTATGGGCATGAAGACAGGAACTGATGTCAAAAAGAGCAAGGCCAATATTTACCTTTGATGACTGATCAAGCTTGTAAAGAATTATTTAGCCAGGTGAATTTTACCTTTGTGCTGATTGATTAAAGAGGTAATCATAGAAGGCAAGGAAGACACTGGTGTTGATTGCGAATAGGTCCCAAACTTAGAGTTGATTATGTAATGTCAACTTGTGTAGAATTTAGTTTTATCACATTTCATTCCATAATGATATGTAACTAGCAGTTTAAATATATTCAGTTGTCCATAAACTATTTTGGTTTGGTTAAGTTATAAGTTGTGTCTAGCGATTAAAGTGTTTCCATGTTCTTTTTAAATGACTTTGTTGTTCTCTACTAGTCATAAACTTGTTTGAAAAACATTTATTTCCCTCTCTTAGTTTCAATTCTTCTTGGATTTTAGTGTGCATTTTGTGAGAAGAATCAAGAGTGTTGGGAATTTGACGCTGTAAACAGTGTGGTGCATAAAGCTTGTGAAGGTCAGGATTGGAAATACAAACAATGTCTTGGTGAGTAATTTCTTTGTTCAAGGTGTGCTTGTTATTGTAAAGGAAATTATTGCTTTGTTGACAGCTGTATATTTGGTTTATTTTACCACATTATTGAATACACAATTTTGTGTCTTAATTTTTATGTCAAAGTTTGATCATCATAAGTGTATTTTACCAGCACAGTTCGGTAAGTTGTATGGTGTACTTACAGTAGATTGATCAGGAATCATACTGGTCAGTGAGAGAATGGCTTATTCTGTGTTTGCATGTTACAAAACAGCCATCATCTACAATGTAATTAGTTGCATGGCTTCAAATTGCACCTGTATCGGGCACATTAATTTTGCAAATAAAGATTTCACTTTTGCAACTAAAATTTCTCCATTGGTAGCAATTTTGTGACCATTTTACTGTTTAGCTTATAACTAAATTGTACTTTAAAACAGCCTTGTGCCTTACTTGTTACTGGTTGCTGTAGTTTTATCTGAAAAATCCTGGGAAATTCAAGTTAAATGTTGCTTGCCTTTTATCGTTGATTTCTTGCTGAGAAAAGTATCACAGGTGCACTTTTTCAGAAACTACATCATGCAACACTCATGAAATTTCTAGGAAATCTTTGTTTCTAATTTCTGGTTCTGGTAGAAGCAGGTCACTTTTGGGACTAAAATTTTCAAACTTGCGACTAAAGTTTTGGAATTACTTGCAAATTGTGATCAAGAATTTTTTAAATTCAAGCCCCGAGTTAGTGTTTTAAGAACGATGGTAGGCAGGCGCATTTCATCCTGTAAAGAAATGTATTGTTGGGTGTTGCTCTCAATATTCTAGGGATTGATTCACTTTTAACAAGAAGTTTTTCACGACTTCAGATAGTTGCAAATACTAGACAACATAATCTGTTTTATTTACCTGTTGTCAAAATGGAGTATGTAAAAAAAAATCTTTTAAGTAGCTACAAGGGATGTAGTTTTTCATTAATTTTTGTAGATGGCTCTTATTTATGGCAGCTTGCTTTAATTCACCTGAAATGACCACCCTGAGCCTTAACCATTTAAAACCCCAACATCACCATCTGTATTCTTCATACTGTTCTCTGTACATTTCCTTTGGCAAATTTGTTTTAAAATCAAACCTTTTTTATATGACTCTGTCAAAGGTTTTACAAAAAGGAATTGTCCGCCTACTTTTTTCTGATTAATCTATGAATTTGTAAATAGTAAGTCCAATCCATCATATTTTTTTCTCTTTCTTAATGTATTTCACTAATTTTTTTATCATGCATTTGTAGTCTTTGTTATTTGGTTATTTATTTAGTTATTTTAAATGGTTTGATTTTTATGTTGCCTTGTAACTGAAAAACCCTTGTGAGAAGTTGCAATAAAGTATGGTTGTATGTATGTATGTACCTGTAATTGGCGATCGTTATTCCCGTGATTGTAACAAATGATTCAACACCATTACTGTAAGGAGAACGTAGACGATGGTTTTTAAGGGTGAAAATTAAACAAAGGCTTCTGATCTGTTCTGAAAAAAACTCCTTTAACCTATATTTTTCTTTTATTTGTTTTAAGTGTCTGGCAAGATCCTTCTCATTGCCCTCCCAGTGGCAGGTTTTGTGGTACTTGTAGCATTAGGATGCTGTATCTACTGCTGCTGTTGCCGCAAAAAGAAGGCGAGAGGGTATGATCGCAACTCATTATTAATAATGATATTAAAAATTTGTTTTTCATTTCAATCCCAACCTTATGGGTAACCATTTGCAGATTTACATGTACATTATTCCTCTTGGCATGACCTCAGTTCCATTACAAAAGTGCAAAGAACATTCACTGAATAACTGTTTTTACAATCTTTCTCCTTAGACCTGGCAAAGAGGAGGCAAAATGGCGTCGTCAGAGGGAGGATATAGAGATTAAGCACAAAGAAAGGTTTGCATGGTCATAACTTATGGGTTTTTTTTTTTTTTTTTTTTTTTTTTTTTTTGTGATTAGTACTGACATGAATCATAGACACAGTGGCAACTTGGTTGTACCCCAATCAAAAATACCTCACTTTGAGTCCTGGCTTTGTCACTGAATTTCCTTCAAGTAATAAGTTAAACTTAATCTTTTTTTCCCTCTCTGTTTGAAGGCGTGAAGAGAGAAAGAAGAAGCATGATGAAATCAGGAAGAAATATGGCAAGTGAAGAATTTCAATTGAAGTTTTACAATTATAGCAAAAGTATTTTCAGTCATAAAAGGAATGTTAAATTTCTTTAATGGTTATATGGAGAGGATGGTAAGGTTTATTATTTACCTTATGATAGTTTTGGGTGCTATGGTATCAGATTGGCACAATCAGGCAAATTGTCCAAAAACTGCTCTGAATAAAGACCCACTGTTTTTTTTTTTTTAGAGAGTTAAGTGCTCTGGCTTCGAAGTAGGCTGTGGTCCAAAGTAGTTAGCAAGAATTTGATGATATAATGAAGGAATATTATCATAACAAGATGAAAGAGCATTGGTTTTAGTGTTAACTAAACAAGTGCAAACTAAAACTTGTAAGTCAGCATAGAATGCACAAGCAGTGATCTGACACAATTTGGAAGATGTAGGACTGAGCGTAAATTGTTAATTTTCAGGTCTTTACAGAAAGGATGGAGACTCTGAAGATGTGGAAGATGGACGCTATCACCGATTTGACAATGCAGCTGTGGCATAGACATCATCCTTGCCTTTTCCCTTTGCTCTTGCTCTTGTAAAATAGTAGAACTGGTGGAATGTTTTTTCTTTTTTTCTATTTGGGTACTATAGTTCATTTCGAAATTGATGCATTGTTGTAAAGGAAAGGATGAACTCAGAATTACAGTAATACTGTACCACTTTAATGGAAGTTGACAGTCCTTCAAAACTTGATCCACAATCTTCAATCCTCGATCAGGGACTCTTTAAAATTTTTAGGCAGGAGGCTTGAATGGTGTTTCAAGATGTTCAAGTCAAGCTTTTGTTCAGAGTTTCAAGGCAAGAAAGTAAAAATGAGATTGGGAAGATTACTTTTCAGACAACTTGAAGCTTCCTTTTGTATCTTTTGTCTAATTTGCGGTAAAACAAATAATGACAGCATGGGTCATGCCTGAGCCAAGACTGTCAACTTACATTTGAAGCGAGCGTAACTGGAAATTATTTTGTAGGTTCTTAAGAGTTTGTATCAGTTAGAGAAAGAATTATCCCCCATTTAGTTTTCAGTGGAAAAGAAAAAAAACAAACCTTTTCAATTTACATATTAAGTTTTGTTATTTACAATCTATAATTATTTTGTATTTGGCATTTTAAATCATTTGAATCTAGTATAATTAAGAATTAATGGTATTTTTACAGTAAGGTTACATTATGTAGATATTACTTTAGCCTGGTAGAGTGCTGACACTACGTAAAGCTTTCAATTAATTAATGCCCTGAGAATTGAATATACAGTATTTTACAACCGAGCTCTTCAGCTGCATTTTAGGATTAGAAAAATAGGGAAGCTAACTCTCCTGCCAGAAAGGAAAAAAAACCTGTATGAGATGTAGATGCACTCTTTTCCAGCTGATAGGAGTATTTTAAGCTCAACCTTACATATGTACGTATTACCTTGTTGCTAATAAAAGTGGTCAACTACCACCTTCCCTCTCTCTCATAATAATATTTTTGAGTCGAAGTCGATGTCACGGCACGTCAAAAAACATGCAGTCGGATCACTGGCATTAAGTTCCCGCAAAAACTCATTTACCTCAGTTTTTCATTGTTTTAAGAGACGAAGGCAATGCATTTCCATGTTTTCCTCCAAGTAACTGGTCCCTCAAAGTTTCCAAGGGCTTGGCCTTCGTCAGTTATAAATCGCAGAGAAATTGATCAATTTATAAATAGTATAGACTGTGGTGTGTTGCGCTGGTGAATCTTTGTGGCCGTGAAACTGGATGACTGAACTTCTACATTACGGCAAGAACAGGCAATTTGGCCCCCTCACGTAGGAAACCCCACCCAAGCCGGGAGAGAAGTGATAAATAACAGAAGAAATACTTGTTTTAGTGTTAATTTGATCTATTCAAATTTTATAGTCCTGGGCTCAGTTGACGGAAAACGCTATCCAACAGACGAATCGCTATCCGACGGATAAGTGATAGCAAAACGTAAAGCGTTATCCACCAGATAGGTTTTATCCAGTGGATAATTACCCTTCGAGCAGAGCCTTTTTAACCCGCCCTCGAATAGAAAAGGGAGGATTAAAAAGAAGAAAAGGCTCTGCTCGCAGGGTAGTGGATACCGTAATCCAACCTTTAAAAACCTGGTACCAGAGCCCGCCCTAATTTTGATAAGAAGTGTTTGTTTTTTTTGTTTTTTTGGTTTTTTTTGGTTTTTGTTTTTTGTTTTTTGTACCAAGTTCCATTTGAACTTTACAATAACGTCAAACTTTATGAATAATAAGTAATACGCTTTAAACTACTGGAGACATGTAAATAGGATTTAGGTGAGGAAAATTCCTCAAGTGATTATTGTTTGCCTGGATGCCTCTGCAGACCTATTTGAGCCTGCGATATAAGCTTCCTTAGCAACCGCATGTTGACGACCAGACGGTTCGCGTTCCAGAACAAGGCTATTATCACAAATTAGATTCTTTATCAAAATCTGTAACTTCTGCCGAATCCATTCACAACAGTCAACGTAAAAGATGTGTAACTGGTGATTTAAAATACTTTTTTTTGGTTTTGGTGGGATGGCTACGGCGGTGAATACTTCCTTACCCCGGCCGCCATTCGGCACATTTCGTCTCCATCTCTCCGAAGACCCTATCGCCTTGGAACAGCGATTTAGACGGCAACAGGCATCCGGAAAGTTTCCAGCAACGTTCCACACTTACGATATAGCTTCATTTCAAGAGAAAGATGAAGCATATTTTCGCAGATTTGCCGAGAAGGGCGAGCGTCGCGCCGACGCACCGAGGCGAAGCGATACACCAGTTGTGGATCCAACAAGTGGTTTCACCTCAGTCGGTGCCGACGCGGAAGATGGAAATTATCAACAAATTGATCCTCTTGTGAACAAAGATCATAGACCGCAGTCCGCCATACCATACGGACGACCGATTGTCTCTCCTATTCCGGGCTTGAGGTCGCAGAATGCTCCATGGGAGGCGAAAAGCATGGGTAAGTTTTTTAGTGCGCAAAGTACATTGTATTTCGAACTATATGTAGTATTGCTTTTGCTAACAACGTTTACGACTTTGTCACTCTTCGAAGAGGTGATTATACTTTCTTTTGCGAAGAAATCGTTTTCAAAAAGCATGAATAACACTACATAGCCTTTTTATGATCAATATCTTTTCACTGACAGTAAGTAATAAGTAAAGACTGAAGTATCAATATAATCTACGATTCATTTAGCGTTTTGGGGCTACTGGTACGTGGCTGTCACGGTTAATATAGCTAATTAGTTATTCATGCGTTACGGTTGGAGAACTTTGCTCAAAACGCTTGGAGAAATATATATTTTTATATTTTCACGGTTATTATGAAGAGATGATTTGAATCAAACCATTAGATGTAGAGCTTAAAACTGTGTTGACTGGGATTTTTCTTCATCTTTTTTTGAGGCAGAATTAGAGCAGCTTCTGCAGCAACCTAGCCAATTTCCTGGATTCAAAGAGGCAAAGGAACTCTCCCAAAAAGTATGGATCATAACGAGTTGATATTCTTTTTTGAAGGAAAGATACGAAATTCTTACCAATTGTCAGTAACCAAGGAAGGTTGAAGCTGAATCAAGACCAAATCCTATACCCCTGAGAAGTCTTTTTGTTACACCTCTAAAGGTGAAATTACATTCCCCTATGAAAGGCCAGATTCCAACAACCAAAATATCTGTTGTCTGTGACCTTGAAATTTGCATCTTAGGAGTACAAAATTTTGTGGCATATTTCTTTGCTAAAATACCCCTGTGGGCCTCGAACCAAGTTAGTTGCCTTCCATTGGTGGTGCATTAAAATCAAAATGTACCGATACAAATTCAACTTGCTTAGAAAACTGTACAACACTTTGAGTTGATCTTGAAAGGTCAATCTTTTTTTACTGACCAGTCACAAGCATAAAGTCTCGCACACAAGCTAAAGGAAACAATGAGAACAAATAAGGCAAATTTTACCTGAACTTTTCAGGTTCCAGCTAGTGAGCTACTGAAAAACAAGGAATGGAGGGATGCAGTGGCAACAAGATCATTCTATACGTCAGAAACTCAAAAGTATGCAGCTATGTTCAATTTATTGTTGAAATTATGTCTGAAGGAATTAAAATAATTGCACATGTAGATGTATCTTTAAATTAAAAAAAAAAATTACAAATTAAAGTGATGTCTGGTACAATGTGCATGTTCACCTCACTAACATCTTCTATTGCATTGGCACATTACTTTTGTGCAATCTTTGTGTATAAGTTGTACATCGTCAAATGTATATTGGATGTTTACTCTGTTCGTAAAGGTTTTCCCTCTCCATTTTTACTTAGCCAGTGCAATAATTATTCACACAGGCAGCATTATTTTTTTTTATAATTACCAATAATAAGGAATCAAAAAATTAATTTGATTCAATAATAAAAAAACAATCATTTTTGTTAACTTATGATATGTGTTAAGTCATACTTTTTAGTTTGGTTAGGTCTATGATTGTACATAATCCAGCAAACAATTAATGAGAATACTCAAAATTATCAGGTAGAAGTGTTTTTATTACACGACTCGGGCAGTCAGAGGGCCAATAACTAAAATCAACCAATCAAAATGCTCTATTGCCAGTCAATATTCTCTCAGTATTGGACCGGGCACTGTCCCGAATGGTCCCGAATGATGCCGCACTTGTGTCCCTTTGAACTTCAGTCGTATAATAAATCTCTTATTAACGAAGCTTGCTCGTGACCATACTGGAAGAATATCGGCCCTCGCTCTTTTTTGTTCGGACCGAGTGCAGCAAGGTCCATACTGTCAAGACCTCGGGCCAATATTCTCCCAGTATGGCCCTCGCTCTTGGTTAATAAGATATATATCCTGATTTTGCACCAAATTCGTTCGACTAATTTACAAAGAAATGTGTAGCAGCTAGAGGGGAGAATTAACAAGCAGATCTTGGGCATTAAAGAGTAAAAGACAGAGAAGGTTGAAACAGTCTGTAAACAACAAATGTGAAAAAAAAATTTTCAACTTTAGTTTCTAAGATGACCACAACCAACGACTAGCTCTTTTCAATGAAGATGTGTAACTTCTGTTTCCTTTTTTGTCCACTCTTTTTTAATGTGCCATTTTCATTGTTTATTTGAAGGTTGTACAGTGGAGTAGATTGGAGTTCAAGAATTGCTCCATCTGTCCCACCACCTATCACCACAGTTGAGTTGCAGCCAGACATGGTATCCTACAGATTTACCTCAAAAAGATATTCACCCAAATCAGAACTTTGGCAGGTATACAATTTGTCTGTTTATTTGACTTATTTTATAGAAAAGCTCAGTTCAATTCGGTCTCAAATCAAATGCCCATTTCAGCCGGAAGTTATCCCTGGAATAGCATCTAAGGGCCAAAGAGTTTTGCAAAATTGATCAAGTTTTGAGTAGATGGAGACTGTATTTTTTAGTTAAGTATTGTGAACACCTAGGAGTTTCTGTTGTCATTTAGGTTATTCCTAATAGCTTATTAGCTTCCTTTGAAAGTTTGTCAGTACTTATTTAATTACCCCCCTAGGTAGACAACTACAGGTACCTAATTCAGGGCTGGGGGAATTATGCACTATTTTATGAGAAATTATGCACCATTTTTTCAGTGATTATGCACCAAATTTAGCAAATTATGCACAAATTATGCAAGTTGTACAATATTAAAAGTATTGAATTTTACATATATTTTAAATTTATATGTAAGTCCATATTAAGAAAACCTAATTATAAATAATTAGTCACCAGGATATTGCTTAACTCTCTCTTTGGCTGTTATATTGTAATATTTTTTCTTTGGTTTGAAAAAACTTTCCATTTCAAACACGAAAAGAACAGAAAAGAAAGTTTTTGGAATAAATTTACCAAAATAGCACCATTTTTTTTTCAGAAGCGTTGATTCGATTTTACTTGTTTTCCTGCGTGTTTGACACGATCTTTTCGATTAGAAATACAGTTTTTGCCATCAAAATTCACTACAATTTAAAAAACTATTTTAAAAAGTTTTGAAGGTAGGAAAAATTATCCTTTAGGACATATTTTTCTTGAAATATTGAGAATTATGTCGAAATGATGCACTTTGTACAGGATTATGCGAATTTTGCGTTTGAGCTAAAATTGTGTGCTTTTGCATCGGCACATAATTCCCCCAGCCCAGCTAATTAGCTAAAGAAAGTGCAAAGTTAAGACACTTCAATTGGTGTTTAATATCAGCAACTTACTTACACTGACCTGTCAAAGTGGATTTCCTTAACTGTGATGTCCAAAATGCTAGCAAGGGATTAAAGCCAGGTATTAGGAGGCAGTGGGCTTGAAATAAATAGTTCACTATTGTCATGAAAATTTTGAATGCTGTTCAAAGGAGCAAGAAATCAAATTTTGTTTGGAGTCAAATTTGTGTTATCCTATCGACTATTTAATGGCAAAGGAACCAGTGGGTAAATAAATGTTACAAAAGTGAGAGTGGAGTGTTGTTTATTGAAAGACTCGCTGGCCTCTAGTTATTTTGCTTTTATCTCAGAATGAGTTGTATTCTTACATGTTTGACTTTTTTTTCTACTTCACATTAATTTTATATCTTCAGAAAATTGGCAGCAGACCACACAGTTGGGATTTTGTTCAGTCACGCAATGGACACCATGTACATGGACCCATTGATTTGTAAGTTAACGGCAATAACATTTCCACGTCTTGCTGCATGTTCTCCCTCAGGGTCACCATTAAGATTATGGGAAATGAACAGCAGTGCTCAATACATTGAATTGTGCCAATTATTGATAGCTAATTCCTTATGATCAGATTGGTTAGTTTTTAGTGAGAAACCAAAAAGTAGTAGTACCTGTAGTGTAATGAATATCAACTATTCTATTAGTTGGTAACTGCTGCTATTAGGACTTTCTATCGCCTGCATGAGGGATTTATTCCTATCATTTTGGTTTTTTCTTTTATTTTATATACTTTTTTATGTACTTTTTACACTGTCTATTGTTTACATAGTTAGTATTTGTGTATTTCTCATTAGGGCACGCTTAATTTGGAACCTTGCTCTGTGTTGTGTCCCGCACCCTTGTCCTCCGTTCTCTTCTGTGTCTTGTTCATATGTATATTTTAGTCCTTTTAGTAGTGAAAGCGATTCAATAAATAAATAAAATAAATAAATTAAATGATAAAAGTGTTGTGATCTATGGAATTTAGAAGAGGACTTTACATGTGCTGTGCCTACAGTGGAATTCTTCAATATTCATCCAGAAATTATGTTCTATTCACCCTCTTCCCCTCCCACCCCTACCCTCCATGCCCACCCCTACCCTCCATGCCCTTCCCTACCCTCCACCCCTCCCCTACCCTCCACCCCTCCCTTACCCTTTACCCCTCCCCTACCCTCCACCCCTCCCTCTACCCTCCACCCTTTTCTATAATTTTCATTATGTATCAGATGCTGGGGAGTGTCCACGAGCTTCCCAATTTAGACACTTTTTGGCCCTTTGGGAGAGGGGGCACTGGATGGGTTCTGTTTTTGTCTCTTGTTTCAAGATTATTTGTTAAAATAATTGCACTTATCTTAAGACAGCGCAGAGTATAACAAAGTAGGTACAGTAAAATGTAGTTATATGCAACCAAACTAAATTAAATTGATAACTTTGAGCTTTTGACTCAGTTGACATTATTTTTGTTTGTCAATGTTCAGCTGCAGCCCAAGCAAAAAGACAGGACATATACCAGGATACAGGTTTGTCGTCAGACAGAGTTTACTCTTCTGGTATTCTCCCAGTAGTATTTCTAATACGATGAATATATGAAGTTCATATATTTTGATCTGCGGTATTAGATACGTATGATGCACGATCCTCGCAGAAGAGATCCTCGTATCTGATTTATCATCACGGGTGTATTACGAATCAACTTAACGGCCTGCTCCCAGTTGGCTTGTTAGCTCAATTGGTAGAGCGCTGCACTAGTATCGCAGAGGTCAGTGGTTCGAATCCCGTACAGGCCTGATTTTTTTTCAGGTCTAATTTTCGCTATTGCATAAGTAGCGCTCTCTACTGCGAGGATCGTGCATCATACGTAAATAGTATTTCTGTTCTGAATGTGCGCTTTCTCACTGTGGCATGCTGCAAAGGTCTGATTCACCGCCTTTTAAGTATGTTTGGTTCTTTGCAGTGGCCACAGCCCTGGATTTGGTCACAGAGACCATCCAAGGAAGACTTTTACACCAATTGCTGTGGTGCGGACATCACAACCAAGATTCACAGACACTGCAAGGTACATGTATGCCAGTGAAGATTTGTTTTAATTGAAAAAACAAAAAAAGCTCTTGTTAGTACAATGAAGAACCAGCTATTCAGGCAGGCCAGGAGAAATAGGAGTTCATGTTGGTTGACAGTCCATGAATGAAAAGCGTACATAATTTTTAGGTGGAGTTAGCAGCAGGGAGCTTGAGTAAGCGTCATTAATTCTTCTGTACCTGTTCAAAAAGATTCGATTACCCAATCCATCAAAGTTGCAGCCACAGCTAAAAGGTTTTTTCAACTCCTCGAGAACCTTAAAAGTAGTTAGTTTGAAAAATTATGGACAAACAGACTTGAGAAAGCGGCATTCTTGAGAACGTTTCTCAACTTAGCCCCCCCTTAAATTTTACCATTTGAACGCACGAGACAGGGGACGCTTGTGGGAAAGCATGAATTTGCGGTCACTTGTTTCTGTGGGGTATCGAGGTTTAAAGGAAAAAAAAAAAAGGAAATTAGTACATTGGTCAAATAAAATATAAAGTTGTGAATGGTTTGGTAAATTCTCCAAGGCTAATAGATATTTATTTGCATTGTTCAAGGCGTGGCAATATTCCTGGTTACTCTGGCTGTGTGCTGTTTTCAGCGCATCATCCTACGCACAGTAAAGAACCAGACCCAAAGGCTACCACCACAGCTAGAATTCACAGGTATTATACGTTATGAGATCGGTTCTGTGCAACATGTCAAAGGAGCTACATTTATCAAGCGATATTTTGAGACTGTTTTGTGCTGTTGCGGACCATCTCCAACCGCTAGGCAAGGAGGACATTATCTCTAAATCATATTTGCCTCAAGAGATAAATTTCCAAAAAGATGCAAACTATCATTTTCTTTGTGAAAGTCAATCAGCATTATTTTTGTAAGATGCCTTTTAGACACTTGTGATAGATGTGATACATTTTTTCTCCCTTGCAGAACACTCAAAGTTCCAACTAAAGTTCAGTTGTCACCGTTTAGACACAAGGGACCGATGTCCAAAATGGTGACTTTAACTCGACCATACAATCCATTTAACAAAGTTTAGGACATGTGATAGGTTTGATGTTCAAAAGGAGAAGTAACTGTGTAGTGTGTGTTTGAATATTAGGTTTGAGTTTGAGAAGAGTCTACCCTCTCGATACCACTTAAGTAATTATGTGTTACAATGACGCGATGAAAGAAACGTGGACTAGGTACACTGTAGAGGTTTTAGCACCGTGGCTGCAGTTTCAAGTAGTACTTGTCCATAGAACTATGTTTCCATTTGGTGAAGCAACTCTAGAATTTTAATACCAACTTCGCCTTATGGTTGGCACCGCGTTGTAGATACAAATCCGGCACCAAAACGCGCGTATCACCATGAAAAATGGAGAATCAGCTTAGTCACCATTACTATCCGCTTTGATGGTTTAACTTTTAACTGGTAGAAACCAGTAATGAAAGTATCACTGGATTGCACGGGGTTTGCTTCACTTAATCACCCAACTAGAACAATTTTCCAGTGAGTTTCGATCGTTATCCAGGACCAGGTGAACTTATTTTTGATTTACCCTGCTCTGTGATTGGTCAAGAAAACTCGCGCCATCCTCTCTACCAATGAGATAGGTCGCCTGCGTTTTCCCGCCCTTCACTTTTTCTCGAGTTCTCATTCGCTAACGATGATGTTTTCCTTTGATATGATTGGACGTAGTGAAGACTGCTTTCGGTTTTACGATACTCAATCTACTTCCATCGAGTAACAGAACTAGTCAGGGTATTATTAGTAAAATTTACTTATTTTTAAAGAGGTTTTTACCACATTTAACAGGAGACTAAATCAAAATTCAGATTTTACGAAGCGACTCTCTGCCGTGACAAGTAATTTATTTTTGTTGTTTTACTTTTGTCTTGTTATTTGCTTTTCTATGGTTTGACTGTTTGTTTGTTTCCGGTTTGCACATAAATTTGCTGTCTTGAAAAGGCTTCAAAGATTTTCTCTTCTTGTGACCAGCTTCACAGCAATGTTTTGTTATCTCCACAATGCATTGAAAATGGGTACATATCGTGTATTGGTATTTTTTACTCGACTCGGGAAGTCAGAGGGCCAATAACTAAAATCAACCAATTAAAATGCTCTATTGCCGGTCAATATTCTCTCAGTATTGGACGGGGCACTGTCCCAAATGGTCCCGAATGATACCGCACTTGTGTCCCTTTGAACTTCAGTCGTGTAATATCTCTCTTATTAACCAAGCTTTCTCGGGACCGTACTGGAAGAATATCGGCCCTCGGTCTTTTTTGTACGGACCTCGCTGCGCTCGGTCCGTACTGTCAAGACCTCAGGCCGATATTCTGCCAGTAGGGCCCTCGCGCTTGGTTAATAAGATATATATACAACACAAGTGAACACAAAGAGAAAACAATTTGGGGAACGAAGGAAATGTTTAAAAATTCATGAATGGAGACGAAAACTGTTCTTACTGCATTTTTTCCTTTTTTTAGTATTTGTAAATTTTGCATTTGTAAATAGCACCAACAGTCTTTACAAACCATTATTTATCAACTGTAGCTAATGAAACATGTAAAGACTGTTATTGTGATAAAAGTTTTGAAACACAACGAAGTTGCCCTCTCTGTTTGTCTGAAGCATTTTTAATGATAACTTGTAAAAACACTTAAACAAAACGAAGGGTACCAACTGAAAAAAAGAAACCAAGAAATCTCCCTGTAAGGCAAAGCACAAAGTTAATTTACGAACGTCCCTACGGCTGTATCTGCATCAGAGATTGAGAAATGTGATTGGACAGTTACACGATAGAGTTATAAGAATAGAAGTAATATCCCATGCAGCCATCGTTGGGTTCTCTTCACGCAACGCGATCTCTTGCAATAATGTATCCAGAGTCCACGTCCCCCTAATACTTGGTGGGCGGGATAAGGGGAGTGTGAGCTCTGGAAACGAGATTGTCTAGCTTTGTCTACGTAAATATTTGAATACAACGTCCAGTCCCCTATGTAGCTGCACTAAAATAAAAAACAGTTAATGCCTGACTGACTTCTACATAAAGCCGAATTACAGAAAAACAGGAGGAGTGATGCATTCATAATATGCATTCATAATATGTTCATAATATATTCATAATATGTTTGTTTCCTCGCTCTTATTGGGCTGACAAATGCAATCTAATCTCCGTGGGTTTCTGTCTTGTAGAAGCTTGTTAAAATTTCCTTATTTCCTTTGCCTGATTAAAGCGCGATCGACCTTAACCTCATTGAACAATTCTTTGAAGTGACATATCGTAGCTGGTGTGTATACGTTTAAAATTGGACTCAGCCGCGCAATCCAAAAATTGGAAGAAATACATAGAAAGTCACGTAAGATGATGGAAGAGAGTTATACTTAAAGGTGAATTTACCTTCTCTTCATAGTTTAATTTTTCCTGGCTGCTCTGTTCCCAAGAACTCTGCCACAATCCATAAACTGTTGTTGAAAATTTCCTACACTCACCCTTGGCTGGTCCAATGAGCCTCAGTGGGACTGGTAACGATGTTTTGTTTTCCTCGTTCCCAATCATTTCAGAGTCAACACTGATGTTTCGACTTGTCATTCAACGTGGCTATTTCACTTTCACAGATTTTCAAGTGAGTTTCTTTTCAGCGAGCAGAAACTTCCGACATTCCTTGGGAAGATATCAACACTGCGAGGTAAAGAACTCGTTGGTAGTCTCAATATGATCACTTTTTGCTAAAGATCGACTCCAATGCTCGCCGCTAAGTGATCCGTTCGCTGTCCATGACAAATCGATTCGGAAACACAGCACAGTTGTTGTTCTCGCTAACGCCACTTTTCACAATTTGGAAGGGACTTCAGTCCGTTCTAGCTATTCTCAATTGCGACTGTTCATTTTAAATATTCCTACTTCATCATCAGCTAAGCGATAAATTACTTGAGTGTCTGCAGTGTTCTATTGTGGAGTTGTTACGTAACCTTTTGTCTGTTGCCTGTCTGCCTTTTTTCAGTATTTGAAGATCTCATTTACTTTATTCTTACTGTACTTGATGCTTGAAAACTTGTTAAATACTTGAGATTTTTGACCATTAGAATAAACTTAAATTTTCTTCAATAGAAGATAATATTGGGACACTCAGTAGCAATCTGCACAGGAACTTGACTACTGCATTTAGGATTTTCAAAATATAGAATGTCTTCACCAATTTTTATATCCATATCTCCAATTATGGAGGCTTAACTCTAGAAAAAATACCTGTCTACCCCTTTGCTTTTTAATAAATTCATACAGTAACATTTTGTTTTAAAACTTGGTTCTTCTTAAAACATTGTCACAATGTTATGTTATTGAAATATTTTCGTATCTTTTTTTTTTTTTTTATCATTATCAGTTACTAGCTTGTTAGTTATTGAGATGTAATTCTTGTTACAGACAACTGCTACCATGGAAGGGGGTAAAACTGTTGTCATTTACCTCCTGCGAAATGACCTGAGAGTTCATGACAATGAGTGCTTACACTGGGCACATCAGAATAGTGACTTTGTGATTCCTTTATTTTGCTTTGACAAGAGCATACTCAGCCCCGGTGCCATAACATGGCATTACAAATTTGCAAAAACAGCAACACACAGAGCCAAGTTTATACTGGAGAGTGTGTCTGACTTAAGAGAATCATTAAGGAAACTTGGAAGTGACCTAGTTGTACGTAGTGGGCAGACAGCAAAGGAGGCAGTTTCAGACATAATTAACCTATGCCAGGCAAAGAATGAAGGACATGTTTCCCTTGTTTATCAGAGAGAAATCACAAAGGAAGAAACAGATGTAGAAGAAGAATTGTTGAAGCTTTGTGAAGCAGAAAAAGTTACTGTGAAGTCCTTTTGGGGATTGACACTGTACCATTTGGAAGATTTACCATTTGCCTCTGTGAAGTTTTTGCCTGATACATACACAGACTTTCGGAAAAATGTTGAGGCAAAATGCAGAGTGCGGCCCCTTATTCCAACCCCAGACTGTCTAAAATCACTGCCTGCATTTTTGAAAGATGACCAAGTTGGCAGAATGCCAACTTTACAGGAACTTGCAATGGATCATTCAGAAGAAACAGCAGATCAAAGATCAGCTTTCCCATTTTCTGGGGGAGAAACTGCAGCTCTCGCTAGGCTTAATCAGTACCTCTGGGATACAGATCTTGTGGCAAGGTATAAAGAGACTCGCAATGGGCTTATTGGATCAGACTACTCAACAAAATTTAGCCCATGGCTGGCTGTAGGAGCTCTCTCACCAGGGAAGGTCTTTGATTGTATTAAAAAGTATGAAACTGAGTGTACAGCAAATCAATCCACGTACTGGGTCATTTTTGAGCTGCTGTGGCGAGATTACTTCAAGTTTGTCAGCCTTAAATATGGCGTCTCCATCTTTTACCTGTCTGGAATTATGAGGAAAACAGGGTTGCCATGGAAGTGTGACATGGTGGCATTTGACAAGTGGCGATACGGGCAGACTGGAGTTCCATTTGTGGATGCAAACATGAGAGAGCTACTCTACACGGGATGGATGTCCAATCGTGGACGTCAAAACGTGGCAAGCTTCTTGGTGAAAGATCTTGGGCTTGATTGGCGCATGGGAGCTGAGTGGTTTGAATCTCTTCTTCTAGATCACGATGTATCCAGTAACTATGGCAATTGGAATTATTCAGCAGGCATCGGCAATGATCCCCGTGAAAATCGAAAGTTCAACATGGTCAAACAAGCTCTTGATTATGACCCAGATGGAGATTTTGTAAGGCTGTGGGTTCCAGAGCTGGCTGGTTTGAAAGGTGCTAAAGTTCATACCCCTTGGCTGCTGTCATCATCAGAACTGAAACATGCAGGCATAACTCTGGGGGGAAACTATCCCAAACCAATGGTCTGCCCACCAGAATGGAGCCGGCACACATCAAAAGTCAAGGACTCAAGAAAAACGCTAAGAGCACAGCCAAGAGGAATTGATTTCTACTTCAAGTCGCCAAAGGGAGCTGGCTCATCCAGGAAGAGACATTAAAGAAACTCTGTTTAAGATAGATCTGTTTTTTGATAGACACAAGACTGAATGTTAAGTCCCCTTTATTGTTATGATAAGGATCAGTAGATCAATTGTCTCCTCTACAAGAAGAGATTCTAAGTATCATGAGAAACATCTATTGTGTTTGTGACAAAAGAAAGTTGTTAAATGTATTAAACTGTAACAGTTATACATTTATATTTGCTGATGTTGTTAGCGATAAAGCAATCTCATCCCCAGATTGCCACAGTTGTATGATTGGATTTGCTCAGGTTTAGAGATCCACAGGCGTGGCAATGGATTTGGCTGTATTTTGTGGCAATGGATTGGCTGTAAAGTAAACAACTGACAATAACTAAATAGCTACATCAACCAGAAATGACTTTCTGTATAAGTTGAGATCAATAGATCAACTGTTTCCTCAACAAAGAAGAGTTTCTAAGTATCATGAAACATTTATTATCTACTTGACAAAGGAAAGCTGTTATGTATTGAACTGCTATGCATTTATATTTGTTGATGTTGTTAGCAATGAAGCAATCTCAAAAGAAAGTTATGTATTGAACTGTTATACAGTTATATTTAACAATTATTCGCCGAAGGCGAGGTGAATATCATCGAATAATCCGCGAGACGAAGTTGAGGGGATTATTCGTCAATATTCACTGAACCTGAGGCAAATAATTGTTTTAGTATAATTTCAGAGCTGAACAACAGAGAAATCTCTAAAATCATAACATTTTAGTAACATTTATTAACATTTTAGTTGAACATTTTATATAAACCGCGCAGAGCGGTTTATATAGCGTCATATAAGGAACTGCTCGACCAATCAGATTGCTGGAAACTCTTTGCTCAGCTCTGAAATTATACTAATTGCTGATAGTGTTAGCAATTACGTAATTTCATTCCCAGATTGCCACAGTTGTATGATCAGTTTTGCACTGGTGTAGAGACTCACAGGCCTATGTAGAAATTAACATTTTGTGACAGCTGATTGGCTATAAAGTAAACAACTAAAAGTAACTAAATATTAGCATCAGAAAAGGCATTCTGCTCAAGATAGAGTATTAAGAGTTTAACCATGTCTTCTATTCTTAATGCCTACCTGAAGGGTTGGATTTATAGCTTTGGGAAGGACAAGTTCAGTTGAGGAAAAATAAAATACTAAGGGTTACACCATGCCTTTATTGGCAATGCTTACCTAAATGGTTGGATCTTTAGCTCTGCAAATAAGCAGTGCAGCTAAGGAAGTGATAGGACTGAGACCTGAAGGCAAAATGTGATGAACTTTATCACCTTCCAAAGGTTCTTAGCAGCGTTATTGATTTCAGGTCAGAGATGACCGTTGACTCTTAACTGGTTTCGACGAGAGATCGTGTGTTAAATTCAGAAAAAAAAAATTCAATCTTGGTGTATGGAACAGTTGCCAGATTTGAATATTTAGTCCTGAGTTGTTATTTGTAAACTACAAACAGTTTGACGAATGGAGTGCTCCACTGACGCGTTGCTATGGAAATGGTTCCTTTCGAATGACAATACACGAAGGTCAACACTGGTTTAAGAGCTTTGCATGCTGTAACTTTCATCATTGTTTCTAGAGTGGGCGTTTTAGTTTGGATGACAAGTGAAAGAGGAGAAAAGTAAGCGTTTTCAACTAAAAAGTAACATGTGAAGCTGTAGTCTGATCGTCCAGGTGAGTGTAGTCCTGAGAAGGACTGTTGTCGGTGGTAGTGACTGACGTTTCGACAACCTGTGCAGAAGTCATCATCAGAGTCAAACTTGACTCTGATGATGACTTCCGCACAGGTTGTCGGAAGTCATCATCAGATGACTCTGATGATGACTTCCGCACAGGTATTCGAAACGTCAGTCACTACCACCGACAACAGTCCTTCTCAGGACTACACTCACCCGGACGATCACACTACACCTTCACATGTTACCCCCGGGTTCAAGCCATTTACTAAAAAATAACCTTGAACAGCCTTACTTAATGCGAAAACACTCGTGTGAGCATGAAGATAAACTACGTTGTTCTTGTTTTAGACGTGTACGTTCACTTTTCGAAGCCTACATACATCATTTATTGAAAAAGGTCAAAAGTATGGCAGCGCTTGGCTGATGTGGACCTTTACATGTACATGTAAATAATTAATAACTCGTCTAATCATTGCTACTTAAATAAAAACAGATCACAAAATATATCATGCATATCAGTTAAAATAAGATAAATCTATATGCAAATAAAAGAATGGTTAAAAAATATATAGTGTTCTTGTTCAAGTTGACGCCTAACAAGTACCCTGCCGCGAGCAGAGCCTTTTCTTCTTTTCTTCTTCTTTTCTTTTTTTTTTTTAACCCTCCAAGCCGGGTTAAAAAGGCTCTGCTCTTAGGGTACCTATCAAGGTGATCTGAATCTCAGGTCCCACATTGTTGATGAGTGGCGATTTGAAACGGTGTTGTGTTTCAAGGCATATTTTGACTTGATGCCTAAGTTTTAGCGAGGGAACGGGACTCTTTCTGGATAAAACAGACATCGTTCTGTAACTGGTTTTTATCTTGTTCCAAAATATCACGTTTAAAGACTACCTCAAAGAGCATTTTTTTTCTTCATAAAAGACAAATGAAATATAAAAGTTTGTTTGACGCTCGGTGACGCAATCTGTAATAAAGACTTTTAAATCATGACCATTTGCATTAGAAATCGTTATTATTTTGGGCGAATTATTCTCGTCACAGGTTCTTTTGATTGAAAAACTCCGGCAGGTGAAACTCGAACTTGAACTCCTTTATAATACTGTCAAAAGTAGAATTACAACTTCCCGTTATACACTCGACTAACCAGTGGTTGTAAAAGGAAAAGAGAATTCCTTAAAATGCTGGTAACAAGTGTTTGATTACCAAAATCGGTGAACTACATTGTAAACGGAATAAAAATTGCAACAATAACTGCTCGCGAAAAAGTTATATGATGAAACAGTAACAGCAGGTGGAAGTATTATTAAAACATTGCTTTAATTTACAGCTGAGCGATGTCCCCTAATCTTCATGTCTTTCGATGAAAAAGGGAAGAAAATAACAAAACTATTGAGGCTAAACTGAGAGAAATTAACACCAGGTCAGACATTTGGAGCAGCCGAAGACTTTCCCTGACAGTTGGAGGAGCCGAAGACTTTCCCTATTTGGTAATTATGAGGTGGTGCAAATGTTGCACTAATTTATTGGTATACTCAGCATGTTCCTTCGACATGACACATCGAAAGTTTTGAAAGTCAACAGTTCTATCGTTAACTTTATATACACAAAATATAGGAAAGCGAAAGTTGTTAGATAATAATAACGCTGATGAAGATCTAAAGTTGTTAAATAATAATAACGCTGATGAAGATCTAAGTGCTTCTGATCTGAATCTTCCCTCGAAATCCTTGCGATTAGCTTGGATCCCCATACCTCAGATAGTTTGGCAAAATCGTGGTTAAACATCATTCACTTCAAATTTCTTTTTCAAAGTGGACGATGGCCTTTCACTCTAAGTTCACCGCAATTTGATATAAAGTTTCCAGATGACCGCGCTTGGATACGAATTTTTCTTCAAGTGCATATAAAATCTCTCACGAGTAGGATTCTCTCTACATGGAAAGATAAATTCGTATCCACAGGCAGCCATGTAATTTTTTTGTTTATTTATTGATATTGATTGCGTATTTATATCACATACAACTTTAAAACACACTTAAAAAGCATCGAATGCAAAGATCACCTGCAGTAGACGGCTCAGCCCGCAGCCTAAAAGCTGCGTCAATTTTCGACTTAAAAATTACAAGTTAGAATGTTTTCCTAAAAAAATGCATTCAGTTGTGGTACGTTCGTAAGTTTAAAAAAAAAAAAAAACCCTTTGCGAAAATTAAAACTACCATGTTGATATACCCGGTCACCATGACGACATCGATTTTTAAAATAAGTGGAGATTACATAGGATAAAAAGACAAGACAAGAGTAACTTGGTCATATTGTTTCACTTAGAGTTAGTATTGGCTCATTGTGAAATTTTTACTCATGGATAGGCCTTAGCCTCAGTTAAAAAGCTGCCTTTGTACAAAAGTATATTCTGGGAGTGGCATTCCTCTTTAGAGCTTGTTAACATGGGGGTGGGGGACCCCAGGTTGGTGAGGTAACCCCCCCTAGCCTTAGTCGAAAAATAGCCTGCGCTTACATATAATCTTAGAAACCTGGGGTCCCCCCACCGCCATGAAAGCAGGCTCTAAGTTATCCAAACAACTGATCACCCTTCACACAGCCAATAGTCTATCATGGAACAATTTCCAAGATGGCCGGCCTTTCACAAATAAATTTGATGGTCGCTATACAAATAACATCATTCCAGGTGTGTTTCCAGTGGGTACCTAGCGAGTACTCAAGAATCATCTCCGCACAGTCCTCGATATTGCTGACACCGTTTGGTTCACCCGGCTGCCACTTTACGAAAGACAGCAGAGAGCCATCCACCCATTTCCAGACGCCAGAGTAGAGGTTAAGCCCAATCCACACGTGATAAGAAGCTGGAAGGATTTGGCTGGTGACAAATTGGTGTTCCTGTGCGGTTTGGAACGTCACTAGGCAACTGTTGAGTGCCTGGCAGCGGGATGTTGCAGTACTCCAGTCAACTGATTCGGGGAAGTACTTGTAACATGAAGAGCTGAAGTAGGCCCAGCCTTCTTCATCGCCACAATGCGAGACTTTTCAAAATAATAGAATAGATTGATCATTGTCAGAATAAGCCAACAAAGACCCCCAAAACACATGATAACAAACACAGAGAGAAGAGAGACACTAACAATAAACCTATTTATTATATGGCTGTCTCACAAGCAGTGGGGAACAACCGAATTCACGAATTTGATTGGCTGAAATCAATATTGAAAGCGGTCTAGATTTTCCCATCTAGACGGCATCTAGACCTGTCTAGAAAAAAAAAGGTACAAAGAATATAAAAAATTGGCATATAAGACACAGCCATATAATAAACACCTTATTAACCGAGCTAGGTCGGTCTGTATGGGAGAATCTTGACCTCGGTCGCTGGTACAGACCTCACTGCGTTCGGTCTGTACTGGCGACCTCGGTCAAGGTTCTCCCATACAGACCTCCCGCTCGGTTAATAAGAACTAAGTAATGACTCTATCCGGGCACGATATTCGTCATCAACCCGATACACCCTAGCTATAGCTATGGAGAAATTAGATGCTAAAAATATAGTCTAAAGGGGTGAATTACAAATGGGCTAAGGAACGTAGGTTAGATAACAAGTGGCAGAGGCGGATCCAGGAATATTTGATTGGGGGGGTCCAAACTTTGGTTCAGAAAGAACTGTTGGACTCTTTGAGGCAAATTACTTCTCCCCCACACCCTCTCCCACCAGTCGCGGTTGCACGTTATAATTCCTTGGTCGCTTACCGTTTATATGGAATCATTAAAAAAATCAGCCAGTTAAAAGTGATATACGATCCCGTCTCAAAGTTGTTAGCGTCAGCTTTGATAGGGGGGAGTCCGGACCCCCCGGACCCTCCCCCTGGATCCGCCACTGAGTGGTAACGAAAGACGTAATCGTAGGGAAAAGGAAGACTTGTCTACAGGACAAGAATTATCCTCCACCGAATCTTTATTTCGAAAGAGGCTAGAATATCTAATTGGCACGTTAATTTTGAAATATGTTTTAATCTATGTGATCCTCATATGTGGTATTTTCTGAAGCTTTGAAACAAAAATGCTTCGTTCTTTCATCTTAATTCAAAAGGTTTACTTCTCCAACGCTTACATCAAGCAAACGTTATGCATAATTATGTCGTATTTGTCATTAGTTCTGTATTCTCTTGGATTGGCATAGTAGTACTTTACTGTAAAGTACTGCTGTACAGTCATTATGCTAGTTTATTTGAACCATTCGTAATATCTCAAGTATAGGTACAAGGTGCGTTATAAATGTTTTAGAAGGAAAGATGAAAACCGCTTTCATGTTTCGCTGTTTATATCGCCATGTATTAAAGAACCATACGCCCTTTTAAGAAATTGTACTTTATGAAAAGTTATCAGTATTTGTATCACCTAAATCTTTAGTTAAGAGGTGCCTCGAAGTTAAAGACATATAAAGAGTAAAAAAACTTACGGAAGTTGCAGTTCACTCCAGAGTAGTTTTCGGTGCATGCGCAGCTGTAATCATTTGTTTCATAAAGTGCTCGACAGGTACCACCATGTTGACATGGAGAACTTTCGCAAGGACTCTGTCGTTAAGAACCAAACTCGATCGGTATTAGTCACTTAGAAAAATATTCGCCTTTCACAACAAACATTACTTAATAATTAAAATCATGATTTGAAAGAGAAAATTTATGAGCAAAAAAATAAGTAATACATAAATTTTGACTAAAAGACTTACGAGTTATAGCCGGGACAAAAAACGTAGCGGAAAAAATCAAGTTGACTTACCGAGATGCTGAAATGACTCAAAGTTGCACTCGCTCGAAAGCCTTGCGAAGAATTGTATTTATCCGAAGACAGTAGTTCGCACAATACTTGCACATTGTCCTCTGAACGCACAGCAACGTTTGCTGAGTAGCACTGCAGATTTTTTATGCACCTCAACAAGCAATGTTTTTCAGATTGTACGTAGCTTATCTCAATCTTTTTGCCATCAAGAGCGTGGAATGAACTGGTCTTAAACAATGCCTGCTGGAATCTTCTGGAAGGGCCGCGTTGGAGATTTATCTCTTTCGAGAAAATTGGTGGATTTAAAATACAAACTATAAAACAAGCCGAGAACTTAAATCTCCTCCACATTGTGCGTTTCATGACGGCACTTTAAAAACGAATTTTTTTAAATAAGGAAAAAAATGGAGGATTAGTTACTCTCACTCCGCAAATACGTATTAGCAACAAAGGGCAGGTGAAGACAAGGGCAGGTGAAGCTAAAAACTCCCCGTCCCACAATAGTTCAAAGACTGATTGTGTGAGTAGCAAAAATACTTTGTTCCTGTACAAAAAAAGTGCTACTCAACTTTTCTTTTCAATTCTTTAGTAATTATCAATGTTAATGTCAAACCGTTCCAACGCGGATATCAGAGAAAAAAAAAAACCTAAATTCATGAACCATTTTGTATAATTGTTAATTTTGTTGCACAAATAGCTGTTTTGATGAGACTGAAACAGCAGGTAACACCATAATTGCAGTACTGTTGTAAGTTATGGCTGAGCGTAATCTGCTCTAAGAATATTCATATCGCGCGATTGAAAAAGAAGAAATCAGCAAAAACATAGATTGAGGCTAAAATAAGACAATTAACTTCTTAATTAGACTTCTGGAGCTCTTCTGACTTTTCTTCATTAGGTAAGTGCCGGCATATTGCGACAACAAAAGCTATTAATATTTGTCAACTTTTATCATTTTTCGATGTTCCTAACGTGCTCTCTCAGTATGACATTGTAAAAAATATCAAATCTTTCCTTAACTTTGCTTAAAACAAAGCACAAGATAGGACGAAGAGAGAAGTATTACGAAACGCTACTGTTGCTTTACTAGGTAAGTGCCAGCATATTAGAATAACAAAAGCTATTGATGTTTGTCAACTTTTATTTTTAGTTGGTATTTCTTACATTTTCTCTCAGTATGACATCTTGAAAATCATCAAATCTTTCCTTAACTTTGTTTCAAACAAAGCACGAGACAAGATGAAGAGAGAGGTGTTGCGAAACTATTACGCTGATATTCAGATATACTTCGGCTTCTTCGCTTTATTCATATATTTATACTTATATTCATCCAGGGGCATCCAATTTAGTAAGGCTAGTTTAAATCGAGCCCTGACACAACGCAAAACAAAGACATTAGAACTAAAAAGTCAATTAAGTTTTAGAGGTGACATGTGCCGCATACGTTTCTGTTTAAATATATGGCGCCTTGGTTTGACTTTATTTCTCTGAACGTCTCTACTTTTCTAATGGTTCTCTACTATTCTCATCTTGAAATCCCTGCCAATGCCATAAATCAGGAGACTTACAATACAGACGGAAATCGAGGTTAAACCATATTTAATTCCCACCTATAGATGTACATAAAAAAATGGTAGCCTTCACCTCGTGCTTTTTAGAAGAGATTATGGTAGTAAGGCAGCTATCCTAAAGCGTAAAATTTTATATAATAAGTGAAAAAAATAGACGATTCGGTCTGAAATTCTCCTATGATTAAAATCGATTTAAGCAAAATTAAATGAAAAGGCTACTTCTGGTTAGAGACTGAGACTTAATGTGAAAAAATTGTTGAAAAAATTGTTAATGTGAAAGAATAGTACTGATAACTTGGAGTAATGATTATGGAAAATATCAACAAGTTTATCTTTTGCAATGAAATAGACCTTACTATGCGCGCCTTTGTTGAGTGTGGTCAGTGGCTTTTCGTCGCTTAATCGTCATCATCATCGGCATCACTATTATTATCATTATCACCGTCATCGTCATCGTTTATCGTCAACACCATCATCATCGTCATCATCATCATTATCATCATTATCGTCATCATTAACATCATCATTGTCATTACCGACAACTTGGTCATAATCTTCTTTCTCGACGGCCGTCCTTTCGCAAATGAAACCAGGCCTAGTATTTCCGCAAGGATAATCATTCCATGTGTGGTATACCCCTATCATCTCCACGCAGTTTTCGTCCCCCTTGTTGTTTGGCTCACCTCCACCCCATCGATTGAAAGATAATGATGAACCGTCTTCCCATTTCCATTCCCAAGACTTCTCTGGGTCGCTCAGCCCAATCCAAACACGGTAATATGTTGGGGGAAGGACTTGGCTGGTTACAAAGTTGTGTTCATTCCAGTTTTGGAGCGATACTAAGGTTCCTTCTAATGACTGGCAGTAGGATCTGGCATCAAACCAGCTTGAGTCTTGATTGAAATACTTATAATACTTCCTAACTTGACCAATGCTAGAGATCCAAACTGAAATAACAAAATTAAGTTTAAAGATGACTCAAAATAGTTTCATTAACCTTAAGGACCAGTGCTTTAATGGATTAATACTAGCAAAATCTTTCGTGTGGTCCCCTAAAAATGCCTGTCACAAGATTACAGTGAATCATTTTTCTAAATTTTCTTTATCCATTGTATGTCATGTAAGGATACTATTGCAACCCCACAGCGTCTTAGGAACATCCTTGATTTCAGCTTTTTTGGGCCTGCAACTCAGAAATGATATTGGTGACTCCTGTTTTTGATCACTGGATTGCAACTAAGTTTAAAAACTCCGTTGATATGATTCAGAGCGACCTTAACTAAATTGTGCACCACTGATTCTTCTCAACCACTCTAGATATATGTACACACATTTCTACACTTTTCACTGATTCCTGTCAAAAAAGTTTTCATTGGGAATCCCTAAGTTCAGTATCAGTTGACGCCTGATTTAAAAACATTAGGATCTATTAAAAAGGATACAACTTTATTTGTCCTGGTTAGAAACCGGTCAGTCAATCAATAGAGATTGACTGGTATCAATCGGTGACCAGTAAAAAAATACATAAAAGTCGATAAAAAAAAAAAGAAAAAGCATGCATTTTACAATTGAATAACAAAACCTATTTAAGAATTATTAAATAAAATCTACGTTTAACTTGTACAAATGCGATTGGAGCTGTCCATGTTCATCAGGTAAGTAACTGTTTTGCCTTTAAACTGTGCAAGTGTTGTGAGCTCATGTTTTTCTCTACTCACGTAAATCTCTATTCCCACCCTGTTCTTTAAAACTGGGCCTAGCAAAAGAAAACATTTCTAGAATAAACTTACGGTCCTCGCAGTTCACGCCAGTGTAGTTTTGGTGGCATTTGCTACTGTAGTCACTTGTTTCATAAAGTGCTAAACACGTACCCTCGTTTTGACATGGGTAGCTTTCACAAGGACTCTGCGAAGTCAATATAGACAGCAATAACCCAAAACAAATTGATCAATTTAGAAATATCCCACATTTTTTTTAAAATCACTTGATGGCTTCCTCATGCGTTAATGTGTATTCGTCGAGATATGAACAAGCGGGAAGTTTGGAGAGAACGAAAAATGCATTAGAACAACATAAGCTTCTTGAGTCATCAACGTGCGTGACGGTCATAAAACTCCATTTAAATTGAATACACGAACTCACCACCCTTGTTAAAAAAAACTGTAACAATTTACTTTCAGGAACGAAGGATCAAATAAACAACAGAAATTAAAACAAGTCAATGAAACCTGACGAAGGGAAAAAAAGACATAACGAAAAGCGTGCCAAAAGCTTGTTCCTCTGTGATGTAAATTATGACCTTGAGAGCAGTGACTCGAGGAACGTTTTGAGCTGATGTCGCGTAAAATTGCGTGTTCATTCCACAAATTGTATCTCAAATTGTTCATTACGTTCGAGACCCTCTACCTATCAATTTTCTTTCAAATGTTACTTCAAAAACCCTTGCTTCCAGCCACCTCAGCATGTACTGAAAAGTGATGAAATAACGCGCGTGATTAGCGCCAGTACAGGCATAAATGGGGTAAGTTTGGTTCAACATATCTCTTAGATCAACATGGTTATCTATACTTCTAGCTATATTTTTCGACACAGGCATTGATAGGGAAAATTTATGGAGAGTTGAAAAAGATTGTTTTACAACTTTTTTCGCTGAGGAATCACCTTAACTCACCGAGATTCTGTAATGATGAAAACTTGCGTTCGCACGAAAGCTTTTCGATGAACTGTATTTGTCCGAAGACAGCAGCTCGCACAGAACACGTCCGTCAGTTCGTGAATGGACGCCAATGTTTGTTGAGAAGCATTGAAGAGTTTTTACGCATTTCAACAAGCAATCTTTTCCAGTTTCAACATAGGCCACCTCGATTCTTTCAGCGTCTAGAGCGTGGAGTAAATCATCTCTGAAAATTGTAGACTTAAGTCTAATCGAGCTGCTGCGTTGAGAAGGTTTCTCTTTCGCGAAAACAGCTTGAACCAAAATGTAAGAAATTAGTAGAGCGGGAAACTTGCATTCCCAAAGCTCCATGTTAAATGGAAATGTGTGAAGATGCTCGATCTTTTCACTTAATTTCACATGGTTATTTGATGGTCCAGAGAAAATGTCTTGATACAAATGTACTTAAATGTCTGGATGCCAGACTTCAAGTGAGATCTTGATGAAGAGGGATTATTTTATAAATCTGCTTTGAAGAAACGGCTTTGTAAGAACTCATGGGGAGCAAGAGATTATAGACTCCAATCTTTTGTGGGGGGTCAGACTTCTTTTCACTCAGGCTGTACCGCTCTCGCAACAAGATGAAAGAACATCTCTTTAATCCTATACAGAGCTCAAAGTTTGCTATCTTCCTTATTCTGCTTACACTTTAGAAGTTGCTGGATGGTCAAATTTGATTAGCTACTCTGATGTGGTCAACAGTCGAAAACGAAAAAAGCGTAAGAACAATAGTTTCCAAGTCAACAACTCACGCAGATCATTGGAAAATCAAAATCACTCAATTTTTCATGTCAACTATATTTTGATAAGCCTAAAAAAATTGACCATCAACAATGACTTTTGATGTTTTTGTTGTTGTTTGTTTTTTTATATATTTAATTTGCTAGGAAGATAACAATTGTATTAGATTAAAACTAACAAAGGTCTTTTGTCCAGAGAAATAGCTTCTCCCACTGAGCTTCAAAATTAATTCTTAGTTCTAGAAGTATCCGATAAGATTTAGACAAAGGGACTTATTTTGAGGGGATAAATAAGTCATTACTCAGATCAAAGGTAAAATCAAATTAGAACGAGACACATACAAAAGAACGATATTATGAAAACTTGCTTATTATGTGGGAGATGAAAATTAAAACGAAGAACTCTAATTTGTTACGGTGATTTGACCTGACAGGAGTTGTAGTCAGGGATGGAGACAAAGACAAGTTCTTTAATTTCATTTCATCTTTGTTTTCCATTGGGCTGGACCCCACCAAATATAGGTTTCGGGTTCTTGTTTTTGCACGGAATTGTGCTCGTAACGAAAAAAGCACCTTGCGCGCAATATAATGCGTTCAAACTCGCACTTGGTCACTCAGGTTTACAGCGTTTTGATGTAAATGTATCATGAAATAACAGATGCAGTGGTATCTTATACTAGGTAGATCGGTATACAAAAGGCTAAATGCCAGTATTCCTGAATGTATTAATGATTTACTCAACAGAAACTCTGTCAAGAAATGATATTAATGCAATTCTCTATTCTTGATTTAAGCTACCCTTGTTTTAAGAGAAGCACTCAATTTGGTTACACGTGTAGAGTTAAAGCAATTAAGGTATGGAACATGCGTAATATGGACCTGAAACGCAGTTCTTGTGCAAAATAATATAAGCGATCACTTTTTTCATATACACTTTTTTCAATCCTTAAACATCAAAATCTTAAAAAATCGTTAAAGCGAGATAGCTTACGTAAATTTGAAATTATTTCTAAATAATCCAGTTTCAATAGAACTATTTCATTCGTTTCAATGTTTTTTCAAACCCAACACTCATAGTCTTTAGTTCTACCGTAATCCGCAATGCGTATTTGACTTTGGAAGTGGAGAGTTCGCTATGTATGTAATTTTAGCTTTTCTAATTAGTGTCAAGAAATAATTTGGTTTTTTTTATTATTTACTGTGTCCTTTTATCAAAAAATAAAACCGGAATCGCTTGTTAGTCGATCACAGCTTATGTCATGTCATCCATGGTTCCAGTAGAATTTATATACGACCCAAACATCATCTGCGCACAGTCCTCATTACCCCATGAAGGAGCTGGTTGATTATGCTCCCACTGAGTAAAACACAGAAGAGTGCCGTCCTCCTATTGCCAAACTTCTTTGTTAGATGGATCACTAGTCAGTATAATTCACACGACATCGTATGCCTCATGAAGGACCTCATTGATAATAAACGCTTGTTCTTCTGCAGTGTTGAAACTCAACAAAGTACTGTTCAATGTTCGACAATGCCATTTAACTTGGACAAAGTTAAGCACTTTAGCGAAGTACTTGCAACTGTATGAACTAAATTCTTCCATTCTGGATCATCAGTATCACAAACTGTGAAGTGAATAATATTGGAGAAAAGAAAACAATACAAAAACTATCGAGGTGAGTACAATTACGATCACACATTTTTTTCGTTTTCATGCTTCATCCAAACACAGAGAAGCATTAAATATTACTGCACTCAGATCAGAGTACTCCAAGTGAGAAAATATGTTTTTTTTCAGTCGGTGACACAGAGGCACTTAAAAAGAGAAATTCAGTGGCCCATCTAACACAAGACTTTGTTGACCAAAAATTTAACAAAGAGGTTATTGTTCTCCCCAGCTAGAGGCTGACTTTACTACGTCAAAATTCTTACCGTTGAGTTGCTCACAGTTTGCTCCAAAGTGATGTTTGGCGCATGAACAATTGTAGTATTTGGTTTCGTAAATTGCACGGCAGGTGCTCCAGTTTTGACAAGGAGAACTTTCACAAGGACTCTACAGAGAATAGAAAAACCCTAATTGATTGTTCTGAAACATTTGTATCGACAATACTGATCATTAGTCATCATTGAAACGAACGAAGCTCGCTAAGATCTTTCTTTCAAAACCTTAACGGCTTACAGAAAAAGAGTTTTGAAATATGAAATAACACCCAGAAAACTAAATGAAATATAAAAGTTTGTTTGACGCTCGGTGACGCAATTGGTAATAAAGACTTTTGCAATAGAAATCGTTATTATTTTGGGCGAACTATTCTCGTCACAGGTTCTTTTGATTGAAAAACTCCGGCAGGTGAAACTCGAACTTGAACTCTTTTATAATACTGTCAAAAGTAGAATTACAACTTCCCGTTATACACTCGACTAACCAGTGGTTGTAAAAGGAAAAAAAGAATCCCTTAAAATGCTGGTAACAAGTGTTTGATTACCAAAATCGGTGAACTACATTGTAAACGGAATAAAAATTGCAACAATGACTGCTCGCGAAAAAGTTATTTGATGAAACAGTAACAGCTGGTGGAAGTATTATTGCAACATTGCTTTAATTTACAGCTGAGCGATGTCCCCCTAATCTTCATGTCTTTCGATGAAAAAGGGAAGAAGATAGCATAACTATTGAGGCTAAACTGAGAGAAAATTAACACCAGGTCAGACATTTGGAGCAGCTGAATACTTTCCCTGACATTTGGAACAGCCGAAGACTTTCTCTGACAGTTGGAGCAGCCGAAGACTTTCCCTATTTGGTAATTATGAGGTGGCGCAAATGTTGCAGTAATTTATTGGTATACTCAGCATGTTCCTTCGATATGACACACCGAAAGTTTTGAAAGTCAACAATTCTATCGTTAACTTTATATGCACAATATAAGAAAGCGAAAGTTGTTAAATAATAATAACGCTGATGAAGATCTACGTGCTTCTGATCTGAATCTTCTCTCGAAATCCTTGTGATTAGCTTGGATTCCCATACCTCAGACAGTTTGGCAAAATCGTGGTTAAACATCATTCACTTCAAATTTCTTTTTCAAAGAGGACTATGGGCTTTCACTCTAAGTTCACCGCAATTTGATATAAAGTTTCCAGATAACCGCGCTTGGATACGAATTTTTCTTCGAGTGCATTTAAAATCTCTAACGAGTAGGCTTCTCTCTACATGAAAAGATAAATTCGTATCCACAGGCAGCCATGTAGTTTTTTGGTTATTTATTGATATTGATTGCGTATTTATATCACATACAACTTTAAAACACATTTAAAAAGCATCGAATGCAGAGATCACCTGCAGTAGACGGCTCAGCCCGCAGCCCAAAAGCTGCGTCAATTTCCGACTTAAAAATTACAAGTTAGAATGTTTTCCTAAAAAAATGCATTCAGTTGTGGTACGTTCGTAAGTTTGAAAAAAAAACACCCTTTGCGAAAATTAAAACTACCATGTTGATATACCCGGTCACCATGACGACATCGATTTTTAAAATAAGTGGAGATTACATAGGATAAAAAGACAAGACAAGAGCAACTTGGTCATATTGTTTCACTTAGAGTTAGTATTGGCTCATTGTGACATTTTTACCCATGGATAGACCTTAGCCTCAGTTAAAAAGCTGCCTTTGTACAAAAGTATATTCTGGAAGTGGCATTCCTCTTTAGAGCTTGTTAACATTGGGGTGGGGGACCCCAGGTTGGTGAGGTAACCCCCCCTAGCCGTAGTCGAAAAATAGCCTGCGCTTACATATAATCTTAGAAACCTGGGATCCTCCCACCGCCATGAAAGCAGGCTCTAAGTTACCCAAACAACTGATCACCCTTCACACAGCCAATAGTCTATCATGGAACAATTTCCAAGATGGCCGGCCTTTCACAAATAAATTTGATGGTCGCTATACAAATAACATCATTCCAGGTGTGTTTCCAGTGGGTACCTAGCGAGTACTCAAGAATCATCTCCGCACAGTCCTCGATATTGCTGACACCGTTTGGTTCACCCGGCTGCCACTTTACGAAAGACAGCAGAGAGCCATCCACCCATTTCCA